>NC_057795.1:390307445-390327019 GCF_018294505.1 Triticum aestivum | reverse complement strand
AAGGCCGGGGTGAAAACCCCGTCGGGAAGGAGAGCGGTGGCGGAGCATAGGAGGAGCCGGCCCTGGCGACGGGCTGCGGCATTGGCCCCGTGCTCATGGCCACGCCGGAGGTCGAGGAGGACGGCGCGCCGACATGAGAAAACCCTTGGACGATGGTCAAGAAAAAAACCCTGCCCAATGGGGTCCCAAGAAGCGGCGGCTCCATGGACGGCGCCGGCGCCGAGCCCAGGACCACGAGGTCCGGAATCGGCGGCGGAGCAGGAACGACAGGCACCGCATTGGCCAACCCTTGTGGTGGATGGCAGCATATGGGGGCCGACGCTCGCAGTGCCGACGCTGGGTCCCTGCCCGAGTTCTGGAGCCCGGCCAACCAGCGCTCCGAGATGCTAGCGATGCGTTGGTCGATGGCACTACAAAAAAAATACACTTCCGTGATGATACGTGTTTGTCACAGTAGGTCGCATTTTCTGTCATGCATGTACATCCATGATGATTTTATGACAGAATGAAGATAGTCATACCTGTGCTGTCGTAGAAGTGTTCCATGACATTACCAAAATTATCATCACGGAAGTGTCCACTTCCATGATGATAAATCGCGCATCACAGAAGTGCTTTCGTCAAGGGTGACCGACACGTGGCATCCACCATAACAGAACGCCGTTAAGCTGTCGGGTCGGGTTTTGGATCCGATAACCCGTTAACAGCCCCGACCAATGGGGATTTTCCACGTGTAAAATCATCATTGGCTGGAGGAAACACGTGTCGGCTCATCGCTGGGATAGATGTCATCCACTCATTGGACAGAAGGCGCCTATGATACATCGACACGTGGCACGACCCAACAGAGGCCCATTCCTATGAAAAGGCCGGCCCATTTGACTTGGTCAAAAGGTGGCAGGCCGGCCCATGGAAAGCCTGTTAACGGCATGTTCGCATATAGCCCATTTATAGCCCGCTAACCCAAGGCCCGTTACGACCTATTCGAATTAGGCCCAGTAGCGTCATCTGGGCCATCCAATATGATTCCAGCCCGTTTTCACTTCTAGCCCATGTGTGGCCCATGACGTCTTTCAGCCGATATGAGGCCCTATGTAACTCTTGGCCTATTAACGGCCCGTGGTGAAACTGGCCCGTAAAGAACAGTGTATCACTTTATACCCATTAACGGACCGTTATTCCGTTGGGCCGTTTCCAGCCCATGTTATCTTTCGGCCTTCTCAGAGCCCATTTATTCTTGTGCTCATTTCTAGCATTCGTTTACTTATGACCCATTACTGTCATTTTCTGCTTGTGGGCCAAATTCAGCCCGTGGTTACAGTCGGCCCGTTTGTGGTCCGTTATTACGTTGGGCCGTTTTCATAGCGTCATCAAATACAGCCTATTAACGATGGCCCGTTATGGTCGGCCCATGAATGGACGATTCCAACTCTAGCCCGTTTACGGCCAGAATGCGGTCTGTTTGGCCCATGTTTGGCCAATCAATCATACGGACCGTATAAGGCCCATTGATGATACATCTCGTAGAAGGCCCACTGTTTCTACGGCCCGTAGAAGGCCCACTGTTTCTACGGCCCATAGAAGGCCCACTGTTTCTATGACCCGTAGAAGGCCCACTATTTCTATGGCCCGTAGGAGGCCCAGTGTCACTATAGTAAATATTAGCGCATGGTTATTGTGGCCTAGTTTTAAAAAATAGGTTATTGCAGCCACTAGCAAACCGCGGAAAAAGAACTGCACTGACTACAAGCAAACAAATAAACAAGACAACAAGGAAATAAATAAGAAAACAACTTACACTAGGCTATTACGGCTATTACACATATTACATCCACTGGGCATCAAAATTCGCCACCAATGCAAATATAGGGAACACATCAGCATATAAACGCCGCAGCAAAACAAGTCCAGAACTGAAACCACTTTAGAAGAGCTCAAGAAACAATATCCTGGGTACCCATAATGCTGGTAAGATGCTTAGCAAGCTTATTAACTTTCTCTTGTTTGGCGCTTAAGTCCTCCAGCACTTGCTGTTGCACCAGAAAGTATGCATCTGAATTCTACAGGGACTTCCTCAGTCCTTCGGCTTCCTGTCGCATAACATCTGATCGATGTCTTTCAACTTGAAGTTGAGACTCAAGAAGCCGAACTGATTCAGGCAACGAGTTCGAAGAGCTGGTGCTAGCAGTGGTAGCCAGTAACTCGAACACTACATCAAGACAGGACTTTGGGGTTGTCTTAGTGTCTTCAATATAATTTTTATCAGCTTTCTTGGAAACCAACAGGGATGTCTCACTATGTTGAACCTTATCTGCATTACTTCCTTTACCATTGCATAACAGGGTACTCTTCTCCAATATTTTATCCGCGTTCTAAAAGAGAAACAAACAAACACATCTCAGGTTTACAATGTAGTATATGAAAATCATTTTGGTAAACCAGTTCAGTAGTAAGGTGGACAGGATAACAGCATGAAACAAACATATATCTATGTAGTATGGTCACTGTATGGTCTATATCATTCTAGTTTATGTTGCCAAATCAAGATAGATACATTTCGAATCATATCTATTTAAGACAAAGCAGCATAGACAGAATATAAGTGTGGGAAACTACACAACAATAACAACACTTGTAATGTGCATGGCATGAGAACATAACTGTTTATTCAATTGAAACTGAAATCAACATAGAGCAAGTTACAACAGCAAACAGCCAAACACGTTGAAGAAACGGGTTTAAAACATACCTGTTGCGCCATTGGAGTTTCAATTGCATCCTTCAAATTTGAAATTAGTTGGTATCAGTAAATATCGTGATGCAAGAGCAAATTAGTATGAACCATAGCTACAGAACCTGACCTGAGAACAATTCTTCTTCTGCTTTAAGCGTTGACTTCGGGTTCGGAGTGGTGGTCCTCGTGATTTGGGCACTGCAGTTGCCTTACTAACTACTCGTGTTTGGGTGCTCTATGGTGGAGACAGTGTTGTGTCAACGGGAACTGGGTGTCTATCTGCCGGGGTTGGGGTTAGAAGGGGTGTAGCTGGTTCTCTGTCCAACTAGGTAGGGGTACAATCAGCATGAGTGTGGGTTATGTGTGGTGGGGCTGGTTCTTGGGCAAGTACAACTGTGGTTCTATCTGCATCGACAGGTAGCACGATCTTATCTGAAGACCGTGTTTTTACTCCCACAGATACTGCCATCACTCCCTCCAATTGAAATGGCTGATAAACAAGAAAAGTAATTAAATGTACAGACATTGTAAGATAGACAGGTGCAATGGATAGTAGGGAAGAAAACAGGGCATGAAATAATTCACATTTATGTTGTCTAAGCAAACAGAATAGCAGGACATAATTTCACATATATGATGGCTAATTAAACAGGATAGCATGACACAATTTCACATGTATGATGGCTAACTAAACATGATAGAATGACATACTTCAAAATATGATGACTATGTAAATAGGATGACATGATATAACTATACGATGTGTCTATTAAATTGGTTGGCATGCCATAAATCACAAACATGCCGTCGATGGAAACATGATGGCATGATATAATTCACGGATAGAATGACATAATTTAAAATATGATGACTATGTAAATAGGATGGGATGATATAACTATATTATGTCTTTAGAAAATGGGTTGGCATGCCACAATTCAGATACATGCTGTCTATGTAAACATCATGGCATGACATAATTCAAATATATGATTTATATACTAAGGAAGTGAGCAGAGGGCAATAGCATATATGATGTGTCAACTAAGGAGATGGCATTCAATATTGTGTATATGATGTAAAAACTAAGCATTGCAATACAACATATGCTAATATAACCCTGCCAAGTTTGAGCATACACCTCAGGGGGATAATAGGACTGGTCATCTGCCTCTGAATCCTCCTCTGGAGAGCTATATGTAACCAGCAAGATATCTGCTTCAGCAGGTAGCATTGTCTACTCTGAAGACCTTGTTTTCACTCCAGATTTCTCCATCACCAATTCAAATGGCTGATGCACAGGAAGAGCAGTTGAATATACAAACATTGTCGACAAAAGCAATGAGAAATACAAAAAAGGACGGCATGCTATAATTCACATATAGGACGCTTGCCTAAACAGCATGGCATTGCATAATTCACATACATAATGCCTTGCAACAAGGTAACATTGCATAATTCACATATATAATGTCTTGCAACAAGATGGCATTGCATAATTCACATATATGGTAATTAGACACTAAACAGGTGGCATTCACACAAAGCATGTCTAAACTAAGCAAATGACATAGCAATGCAAGATACCATACGCACGATATGAGCAACATAACCCTGCCAAGTTAGGGCATGCACCTCGGGGGGGATATGACTGGTCATCTGTCTCTGAATCCTCCTTTGAGGAGCTATTGGTAACCAGCAAGACATGCGCTTCGTCAGATAGCATTGTCTGCTCTGAAGACCTTGTTTCCACTCCAGATTTTTCCATGACCATGCCGAATGGCTGATGCACAGGAAGAGTAATTGAATGTACTAAAATTGTTGACAAATTTAACACGTAATAAAAAAATGATGGCATGATATAATTCACATATAAGATGACTGGCTAACCAGGATGGCATTGCAAAATTCACATATATGATGCCTGGCTAGACAAGATGACATTGCATGATTCACATATACGATAAAGAAACTAAACAGATGGCATTGACACAAAGCATGTCTAAACTAAGCAGATGACATCTTTAATGTATACAGTAAGCAATGGAAGGCACCATATACATGATATTACCAACATTAGCATGCCAAGTTAGAGCGAAGACCTCATGGGGTAAATAGGAGTGGTCTTCTCCTTCTGAATCCCCCTGAGAACAGTTATCTTCCTCTTGATTACGATCCGAAATGGGTGGAGGGGGGCTGCCTTTGCGCCCACCATGGAACGACGTTTGCATGAAATTGTATTGCCACGCAAGACTCGTCTCTTTTGCTCTACATGATCAGTTCCATTGTGTACAATAACTGGCATGCATAGGAATAAAACATAGTGAGATTATGTCAGGAGTGCATGCACAAATCCAGAGTGATTGTAGCAAACTGTGGATAGACCCAAAACCAATGATAGCAGGCAGATAATAGTTTTAGTTAAAAAATACAGATAATGGCTCCTTTAATGTTTGTTTGCACCCAACATGAAACTCATAGTAGACACCGGAGATTAACCAGATAGTAGACAGACAATACTGATTGTTGCCCCAATATGTACCCCACAACCATTTAAAAACTCAAGTTTCAGCATTAGTTTGGACCTGACTCAGAGTCTAATAGGTGAATACGATGATAATGTAGCATGTCATCATATTAAGCGATGCATAACGTAAGCAGACACGGAAGAGTGCGACCTCTCTTGCGGACCCGTGTAGTCCTCAAGGTCATCTGCTCAGTTGATGATGGTAATGCAGTTGTCGTGGCTGCCGGCGGCAGGGAAGAAGATCTGAGGCGGCGAAAGACAGTCTGGAGAGCGGATTCCTGCTGTGGTGAACCCTTCCGTCATTGGAGTAGCTGAGCTGGGGTGGAACACAGCGCCGCAGGAGCAGGACAAACCACACAAGGTTTTCTTTGACACATATCTGTAACAGAAGTAATTGAGTAAGGGCTTGTTTGAATTTGGGGATCCTAACAATGCAGGGATAGGAAATAGACAGGAATAGGATAGGAATAGGATAGGAATGCATGTGCAACATAGAGAATTTAAAAATACAGGATTTCTGCCAATCTGGATGTTTGATTCACAACAATTGGAAGATCACAGGATGCAAAAAAGCATGGTGAGATTAAGTCAAACCACAAGAAAATGTACGGTTATAATGCTATTATGCTACTATCTCTTAGTCTTGTGCTTGATGAATAGGAATATGAAAAGGAGGAGAAGTGGAAATTAGAATTCCTACGGTTTTTCTTCCAAGGAGACACTAAAGGAACAAATCCTACAATTTTCCTTTGCTCCATTCCTTTGCACCAAATTCATGAAAAGTAGTACCATATGAAACTTTCCAATTCCTATGTTTTTCATTCACTTTTCCTTTCAAGCACTGGCGATTCTAGTAGGCAGGCTTGAGCAAGGAAAATCCTACACTAAAAAAATGTTTTTGTGCTACTTCTATTACTTTGGACCCAGGCCACTGCCATACTAGCTCAACTCCCAGGCCCATCGACAAATGCACAGCTCAAACGCGCAGAGATAAATAATGATGGCATTCAAGAGAGTCCATCACGGATAGCTAAGTTGCCTGGTACCTCACTGCTTGTCATATAGTAGGATAAAATAATCGTATTTACCGTTACTACGAGTGCTCAGTGGACAATATATATAACATGTAGAGTAAATAAGAGATGCAACAAGTGTACAACCTCTTTGGCGAAGCCATGTTGATCTCAGTGTGATTGGGTTGGCCGGTGAGGATGCTCCGGCTGACTTGGCTGTTGGAGGAGGGGAAGAAGATCTTAGGCGTCTGGAGATGGAGCCCGAGGTACTGCTCCGCTGTGATGGAGGGTTTCGTTGTTGGAGCAGCTTCGGTGAGTTGTACGACGCCGAGGCTGAAGCAGGACAAGAGAGACAACGAACAACGTTAACCTGAGTGGAATTCTAATAGCATCTCCAATACATGACGTAAAATACATAACCACAAAGTGCTAGATGTAAAATAAATCAGCCGCTCATCTCTGAACTTAACTGTCGAAACTGAATTTAACTGTCGAAACTGAACTTAACTGTCGAAACTGAATTTTGCTGTCGAAACTGAACGCACTAGCAAGGTGAGGCTACACGTTGGTCGACTGACTTTTTCATCTCTGGTCAGTCGATTTTGCAGCCGTTGGATACGAAATCAAGGGCCTGCGGTTCATCTTCAACCTCCACCCCTCTGAGCCGCCAGCCACCACCGGCCAAACAGCAACCCCCCGCCGCCCACGGCCGGCGGTGCGCCGCCCCGCCCGCCCCGAAAACACTCCCCACCACCGGTCCACCGCCGCCCCGGCCATCCCTCTAGGCCGCCCCCCATGCCGAGCTTTTTCTTCGGCGATCCCCACGCCACCGTCCCGCCAACGCCCCGCCACCGCCGGCGACCACCGCCCCTACCCTGAACCCTAAGATAGATAGTGGGGTACCTCTCTGACGAGCCCCCCTCCCCGCTGCGGCTGGTTCTTCCTTCACCCCGGCGAGCCCCCCCACCCCCTGAAAATCGACTGACCCAAAAGTCGATTCAGTCGGCTGAAGTGTAGCTAAATCGGAGCAGCATCGCAAGCAAGAGCAAGAGCGAGAGCAATAGCGCGAGCAAGAGCAATAGCAAGAGCAGACCAGACAGGGGACCGAGAGCAAGAGAAGAGCAGCAGCGCGAGCGAGAGCTAAAGCAATAGCAGCTCCTACTGATGTGGACGTCGCCGCCGAGGGAGAGACGCCGTGGAGGAAGTGGCCGGCGACGCCGCCGTGGATGGAGCCGCGCCGTGTCGGCTCGGGACCAAGCGCCGGCAGCACCGTGAGATCGAATCAAGAATAAAATGTGGCGATTAGTGTACAACCTCTTTGGTGGCGCCGATTAGGCCGAAATTTCATCCAAGGAAACAGTGATGATGATGCTCTTCGGGTGGTGGAGGTGAAGACGGCGGTGTGGGAATGGAGGTGGCGCGAAAGATGAGGGGAACGTCGGGTAGCTCCTTGGAGGTGGAGGACGGGGTGGATGAACCAACAGGACGACGAGATCGACGGCGGATCCTCATCCGGTACAGTGGATGAGGGACGTCGAGGTGTTGCTGTGGACGACGTCGTCGGGGAAGAGGCTCCGGCTCGGTGGCGGACGGAGCAGTGTGTGGGGTTTCATCGCGGGTTTTTGCGGCCTCGGTGTACGAATGGGTGGGCGGATGGGATGGCAGTGGGGAACCATGGCTTAGGGACGTGCTTGTCCGAAATTTGGGGTAAGTTATGAAAGTACCCCCACCGATTTGAGGCGGTTCTTTCGGTTTAGGGGTACCACGGGCATTTCGCGTGTCAGGATTTCACAGGAGGTGGGAGTTTTCGCACGCGTTGTAATTTCGGAATAGCAAGGTGCGGGTTGAGATGGAGGGAGTTGTCGGAGCACGACAAGACAAAGATATATCTTAAATATTTCGGGATAACAAGGCGCGGGTTGAAGAGGCGGGAGTTTCGCAGTACGATAGACAGAGACGCTAGCTTGAATTTTCGGCATAACAAGGCGCGACTTGAAATTTCGGAAGAACGAGCTTAACGTCTACCCAAAAAAAGACAATTTGCACCTCAACACGCACAACACACACACAAACACCATTTAGACTAGAGTAAGGTACATGTGCATTGCACGCATGAGATTTGGCAACCAAATTATGAATAAATAACACATTATAGCATGTAAGCTTTGATTCATATATGCATGATGTAGATGTTTAATTCTTATAGTTCATTTCATTCAAAATCATCTAGTTTTTATAAGAAAGCTAATATATTTTAAGATTCATGGAATTGTGCATTGTAAGACATAAAGTAAAAACAAATAATGGCAAATCATGTAGAAAAACATTTGGGCAATTCTGATATGGAAGATTCTAGAACAAATAAGAAGTGCTTGTGTTTTGATGTTTGTGCATTATGCTTAAGTTCAATCATGGAGTCTTCTAGATTATACATGTGGCAAAATCTGGTGGAATCTAGATGATATCCAACGGCCAGTAGTGCTCAAATTTGCCATCTTTGGACCATCAGATTCACCTCATCCAACGACCATCTTTCAAAGTTAAAGTTACCCGCACATAATAAAAATATATATAACATAATATATATATATATATATATATGTATATAGGGGTATAGATATAGATATGTGATGTGAAAGCCGCCCATCATCTCCAATTAGAATAGTGTGTCCATGCACGGATGCGATATGGCCAAATGATGTCTGCCATCGGTATCTCAAATTCAAATCAGTCTGACCTTGTTCAATGTGTATACATTACAACATGCTCGTTTCCAAACCACACCGTGTAGATATCCGTTATATTCATGCATGCATGGGTTTCAAACATCAGGATCTCTTATTCAAATATTTGAATTCAACTTTACATTGATTATGACCTCACCTAGTCTTTTACACCCGCACAGTCGTCTTCTCTTTATAATTGTACCACTAACTTTCTCTTGTGCATGCATGCACACACACTACCAGTCGGCATTATCCATCGCACACATGCAATCTTTTTCTTCAGGTCCTTCTCCCATGAAGGTACACACCCACACACATCCCCCTCTCCATCATATCGGGTATTCTTTATCTCTCACGCGTGCATGCGCAACGATCGATGTTCCTCTATGTATGTGTGTATATAGCTAGGTCTTTCATAGTTCTCCACACAAACCGATCAATCGATATATCCAGTGAGGTCTCACCCTCTTTCCCACGTCCACATCGATCAATCTATACCTCTCTATATAGGATTAACATATATAGCTAATACACCCACGGTAATTATATATCCAACGTCCCCCTCTCATCATCCATGCCTTCCGCTTCATCTCTCAGACGCGTGCACGATGGCGAAGACAGGGGGCAGTAAGGGCCCTGCCTCCCCCCTAACATCACTATATATCGAGGCTAATATGAATGTGATCATTAGACAAATGCATCTAAAAATGGTTTAAGTTCATGAATTGACCCTCCTCGTAAAGGATTAGCAATGCTTGGCCCCCTAGCTTATTTATTTTTCATGGCTCCACCACTGCATGCAACAACGCACGTTCTCGCCCCCTCTCTCTAAATATCGATCTCGCACTTGTGCATTCCTTCATAGTCTCCCTCCACTCGGCCCCTCACACCATCTTCTAGCCCCCCACCGGATTTCACCACATGTACAATCTAGCAGACTCCATGGTTGAACTTAAGCGTAATGCACAAACCTCAAAACAACAGTGGTTCTCTTTTGTTCAAGAATCTTCCGTATCATAATTGCCCAAACTTTTTTTTAGTTGAATTGCCATTATTTGTTTTTACTTTATGCTTTACAATGCACAATTCCATGAATCATAAAATAGATTAAGGGCTTCTTTGATTCAAAGGATTCTCAAAGGAATTTTGGAGGATTCTAATCATTAGGAATTTTTCCTATCTTGGTTGTTTGATTCGTAGGATTGTAAACCATAGGAAATTTTCCATATGATTCATTTGCACTAGATTTCATAGGAAACATCCCATCCACTCAAACCTCTTTGAAAGAATTCTGCGTTTTTTCTATGCACAATCAAACACTTGTACAATCCTGTAGGATTCAAGACGACATTCCACTATAATCCCATGTTTTTCCTATTCCCGTGTTCTTAGCTTTTTTATAAAAACTAATTGATTTTGAATGAGATGAACTATAAGAATTAAACGAAGGGCTACATCAGGCATATATGACTCAGAGCTTACATGCTATAGTGTGGTATTTATTCATAATTTGGTTGCAAAATCTGATGCGTACAATGCACGTATACCTTACTAGTACTTCGAGTATGTGTAAAACACGTAAATTAGAATACCAATGGCGCGCTACATGGTGTTTCTCTTACAGTTCATGAAGCCACGTGGCACATGTGCAGGCATTGTCGCGACCTCCTTGCATGGATTGATCATAGTGACATGCTGCTGGTTCCAGAAGAATGTACTCGTCCTCCCTGAGCCATACTGGCAGTACATGCACGAAGCAAAGATGTGCACGCACGCCACGCACGCACTCATTCCCTCGCACGCACACGCAGGTACACGGGCGTATGCAATTTTGTACCAAGATCCACCCCATGTGATAATTTTACGCGTGTAAAGTCGTTCACTTCATTGATGGTCAATTAATACAGCGCATGCAAATTGAGTGGACGTGAGGGTGGAAGAAAGACATTATTACTCCACTGCGTGCATGCGAGTAGTTAAATCGTAGGTTGCTAGTAGTACTTCCATTGGTCTCCTTCGTATTTTGTGCCAATTTTTGACAGTAACATAATATTTACGCATTTGAGCAGTGTAGTACTTGAAATTTATGTTCCACTAAACTCATCGGGAGCCGTTTCGGGCCTCGAAACCAAGACCATCAGTTAATCTTTACCTTGTTCCCATCACATTCGAAAGCCTACTCACACCTACTAGTACGTACCAAACCTGAACGTGTTCCCACTATGCAGGTATTAGTACTAGTGCTAGTACTTAGGTTATAAAAAGGGGAACTACCTAACCAAAAATTACTCTACCTTTCCTCCTCAGAAGTGCTTCTTATTCATCTGTCGTTGCCATGCCGGTGAGCAGAGCTCAAGGTCGAGAACTACTCGTAACAAGGGAGCGGCAACCAAGGCTGTGGAAAAAAAGAGGGCTCACCACCACGTAGAGACCTCGAGAGATCTCTCACGGGCAAGCGATGGCTCCCAGGAGCGCCCTAGCCGCGGAGGCGAACATGCCGAGGCGGCGGAGCTGGAGTCGTTATCCCTCGACGGCATGCCCGATCAGCTCAATAAGCACCTCAATAAGCAGAAGGAGTTCATCCAAGGCTTGATGGAGTTGCTGAAGGAGAGCCTCGACGACATGCCCGCTGAGCTCAATAAGCAGGGGGAGTTGACTGCCGGCTTGGTGATGCTGCTGAAGAAGAGCATTGCCTCGGAGAAGAAGGTGACCGGCGAAATCCTGTGACTTCAGGAGGACAAGGCGACGCTCTGCCACGAGATCGACCTGTTGAAGGAGAAGGACGCTGGCTGGAAGAAGCTGCATGAGAATAGTAGTTCCTCGATGAAGATGCTGCAGGCCCTCGTCATGGAACAGAAGGAGGAGTTGGCGAAGCTCCGCATCGAGCACCCGACTGCTGTCAAGGTACGTAATGCGGCCGTGGAACAGATGATGAAGGCTCGCGTCGAGAAATCCTGCGTGATGGACAAAATGAAGAAGATGGCGGAGGAGACGCGCAAGGAGATGGAGGTTGTGGAGGCGATGAAGAAGCAGTTATGACTCCACGGCGAATTAGATCATTTGGGGTGATAATCTTCCTTCTAGTTTTCCTCCTGTGTTTCATCTTTCACTTCGGGTGTTTCGCCGCATGTGTCATGTTCTCTGCGAGGCATGAATAGAACAATGCTTTTTTTGAGGGAATGAATAGAACAATGCTAACAATGAGATGACTAGCAAATTAGATCATTTTTTATCGCCATATGGCACTGGGCTACCATGTTTCGTGTCCTTCATCGCAGTACTACTCTAGTGGAAAACTTGAGTATATGATGACGCACAAGTTTAGGGATCTATCGTAGTCCTTTCGATAAGTAAGAGTGTCGAACCCAACGAGGAGTAGAAGGAAATGATAAACGGTTTTCCGTAAGGTTTTCTCTGCAAGCACTAAAGTTGTAGGTGATAGATAGTTTCGTGATAAGATAAATAGTAGTAACAAGTAAACAAAGTAAATAAAGTGCAGCAAGGTGGCCCAATCATTTATGTAGCAAAGGATAAACCTGGACAATTTCTAATAATGAGGAAGGATCTCCTGAGGACACATGGGAATTATCGTCAAGCTAGTTTTCATTACGCTCATATGATTCGCGTTCGGTACTTTGGTAATTTGATATGTGGGTGGACCGGTGCTTGGGTACTGCCCTTACTTGGACAAGCATCCCACTTATGATTAACCCCTATTGCAAGCATCCACAACTACAAAAGAAGTATTAAGGTAAACCTAACCACATCCTTAAACATATGGGTCCAAATCAGTCTCTAACGAAGCAACACATAAACTAGGGTTTAAGCTTCTGTCACTCTAGCAACCCATCATCTACTTATTACTTCCCTATGACTTCCTCTAGGCCCAAATAATGGTGAAGTGTCATGTAGTCGACGTTCACATGACACCACTAGAGGAAAAGACAACATACATCTCATCAAAATATCGAACGAATACCAAATTCACATGACTACTAATAGCAAGACTTCACCCATGTCCTCAGGAACAAACGTAACTACTCACAAAGCATATTCATGTTCATAATCAGAGGAGTAATAATATGCATAAAGGATCTGAACATATGATCTTCCACCAAGTAAACCAATTAGCATCAACTACAAGGAGTAATCAACACTACTAGCAACCCACAGGTACCAATTTGTGGTTTTGATACAAGATTGGATACAAGAGATGAACTAGGGTTTTGAGAGGAGATGGTGCTGGTGAAGATGTTGATGGAGATTGACCCCCTCCCGATGAGAGGATCGTTGGTGATGACGTTGGTGATGATTTCCCCCTCCCGGAGGGAAGTGTCCCTGGCAGAATAGCTCCGCGAGAGCCCTAGATTGATTCCGCCAAGGTTCCGCCTCGTGGCGGCGGAGTTTCGTCCCGTAAGCTTGCCTACAATTTTTTCAGGGTAAAATCCCTCATAGAGCAGAAGATGGACACCGGAGGGCCACCACGGGGCCCAGGAGACAGGGGCACGCCCAGTAGGGGGGGGCGCCCCCACCCTCCTGGACAGGGTGTGGGCCCCCTGGTGTACTTCTTCCGCTCAATAATTCTTAATAAATCCAAAAATATGTTTCGTGGAGTTTCAAGACTTTTGGAGCAGTGCAGAATAGGTTTCCAATGTTTGCTCCTTTTCCAGCCAGAATTCCAGCTGCCGGCATTCCCCCTCTTCATGGTAAACCTTGTAAAATAAGAGAGAATAGCCATAAGTATTGAGATATAATGTGTAATAACAGCCCATAATGCAATAAATATTGATATAAAAGCATGATGCAAAATGGACGTATCAACTCCCCCAAGCTTAGACCTCGCTTGTCCTCAAGCGGAAGCCGATATCGAAAATATGTCCACATCTTTAGAGATAGAGGTGTCGATAAAAATAAAATACGGACATGAGGGCATCATGATCATTCTTATAACAACAACATATATATAGATTCTATCATATGATTTCTTATGCTCTAGTAACAATCAATTCACAATGTCAAGTATGGTTCAAAAACTTCATTGAGAACTAACAAACTATAATCTCAGTCATTGAAGCAATCACAATTTATCATAACATCAGAAAGAGTCAACAATAGAGCTTTTCAACAAGTTCACATACTCAACTATCTTGTAGTCTTCCATAATTGCTAACACTCACGCAATACTTGTGGTTATGGAGTTTCAGCCGGACACTGAGAAAGATAGGGGCTTATTGTGTTGCCTCCCTACATATTCACCTTTAGGTGATGTCAACAATAATGGCCCATGCTAACTTACATCCAATTGGATATATATATCATTATCTTTCAAACACGAAGAGCTTGCCAAAGGATAAAATGAAAAAGGGAAAGGTGAGGATCACCTTGACTCAAGCATAAAGTAAAAACATAAAGTAAAAGATAGGCCCTTTGCAAAGGGAAGCAGAGGTTGTCATGCGCTTTTAGGGTTGGATACACAAAATCTTAATGCGAAAGAACGCCACTTTATATTGCCTCTTCTATGTGGACCTTTATTATGCAGTCCGTCGCTTTTATTACTTCCACAACAAGATCGTACAAAGCTTATTTTCTCCGCACTAATAAGTCATGCATATTTAGAGAGCAATTTTTATTGCTTGCACCGATGACAACTTGCTTGAAGGATCTTACTCAATCCATAGGTAGGTATGGTGGACTCTCATGGCAAAAACTGGGTTTAAGGGTATTTGGAAGCACAAGTAGTATCTCTACTTGGTGCAAGGAGTTTGGCTAGCATGAGGGGGAAAGGCAAGCTCAACATGTTTGGAAGGTCAATAGCAATATACTTTAACTGAGATGTGAGAAAACATAAACCATTACGTTGTATTCCTTGTCCAACGTCAACTCTTTTAGCATGTCATACTTAATGAGTGCTCCCAATCATAAAAGGTATCCAAGATAATGTATTTATATGTGAACCTCTCTTTCCTTATCACTTCCTATTAATTGCAACGATGACCAAAACTACGTTTATCAACTCTCAACAATTTTTATGCCTCATACTTCCTATATGTGAAGTCATCACTAACCATAATATCAATATGAACTCTTTAATTCTTTCTACTTTTTCAAGACCAAAGCAACATAGCAAAGCCCTTGACTCAACACTAATCTTTATTATAGATAGCTCTCTGACTCGATTATAAAAAGAGATCACAAAGCAAAGCTCAAAACTACTTGATATCAAAACTTCAATCTACTAGATCAAGATACTACTAAAAGGATCGAACTAAATAAAACGGTAAAGATAGGAGTGTGATGGTGATACGATACCGGGGCACCTCCCCCAAGCTTGGCAGTTGCCAAGGGGAGTGCCCATACCCAAGTGATTATGTCCTCGGAGGTGGTGAAGTAGGAGTTGTCGATGATGTAGGCTTGTCGTCCATCTTCCAAGGCATAGGTTCACCATCATAGAAGGATGATCGAGTCTCCGGGATCCTTAAATATGCAGCCAAACTCATCCTCTTGAATCTATATTCATACTCACAGTTCTGGTTTTGCATGTCATAGATCCGGGCTTGGAGATGCTCGATTTTCTCTTGAAGCTCTAAGATGGTCTCCCCAATGACTTTGGCATATAGCTTGTGGTTGTTGGAGAACTCCATGATCATCATCTGGTTGGTGGTGAGTCCACGCTCCACCATCCCTTGGCACTTGAAAACTTGCTGCTCCACGGCTTCGAGCTTTGTCTCCACGCTTTCGGTACACCTTGGTCCCTCCACGTCGCGGATGTGCAACACCCCCTCATGCATCTCGATGGTTTGAGGGTGTTGCAGCACCTCCGTGAGATAGGGGTTGGTAACCGTCTCGAAAAACTTGTCCTCGGGAGTGCTGGGAGACGCCATGATGCTCTAGATCTGAAACAGAAACTGCTCGAAACAAAAACAGAGGATGTTTGCGTGATACGGTGGTCAAAACCTTCAGGAGTATATATAATGAATTTTTACCGACCAAAATATGTAACGTGCAAGAAAACGGAGTCCGGGAGGAACACGAGGTGCCCATGAGACAAGGGGCGCGCCCAGTAAGGGTGGGCGCGCCCTCCACTCTCGTGGGGGCCTCGTGTCCCTTTCGGACTACTTCTTTCTTCCTAAAATTCTTAAATATTCCAAAACTGATAAAAATTGCCATTGGAGTTATTTTGGAGTCAGTTTACTTACCATACCACATACCTATCCCTTTCCGGAGTCTTGAACGTTCTCGAAAGTGTCCCTTATGTATTCCTCCGAGGTTACGGTTTCAATAATATTAGTTTCAACATTAATAGGATTACCTGAAATATAATGTTTAATTCTTTGACCGTTTACCACCCTCAGACTTGTGCCTTCGAAGTTGTTGATTTTTATGGCACCAGAACGATAGACCTCCTTGATAACGTAGGGACCTTCCCATTTAGAGAGAAGTTTTCCTGCAAAAAATCTTAAACGAGAGTTGAATAATAACACATAATCTCCTACGTTAAACTCACGCTTTTGTATCCTTTTATCATGCCAGCGTTTGACATTTTCTTTGAATAGCTTGGCATTCTCATAGGCTTGGGTTCTCCATTCATCAAGTGAGCTAATGTCAAACAACCTCTTCTCACCGGCAAGTTTGAAGTCATAGTTGAGCTCTTTAATAGCCCAATATGCTTTATGTTCAAGTTCAAGAGGTAAATTACATGCTTTTCCATAAACCATCTTATATGGAGACATACCCATAGGATTTTTGTATGCAGTTCTATAGGCCCATAATGCATTATCAAGTTTTTCTGGACCAATTCTTTCTAGATCTATTCACAGTCTTTTGCAAAAATAATTTGAGCTCTCTATTGCTCAACTCTACTTGACCACTAGACTGCGGATGATAAGGAGATGCGATTCTATGATTGACATCATACTTAGCAAGCATCTTACGGAAAGCACCGTGAATAAAATGTGAACCACCATCAGTCATAAGATATCTAGGGACTCCAAACCTTGGAAAAATAACTTCTTTAAGCATTTTAATAGAGGTTTTATGATCAGTGTCGGTGTCAAAACCGGCAGATCTCGGTTAGGGGGTCCCGAACTGTGCGTCTAGGTGGATGGTAACAGGAGACAAGGGACACGATGTTTTTACCCAGGTTCGGGCCCTCTCGATGGAGGTAAAACCCTACTCCTTCTTGATTAATATTGATGATATGGGTAGTACAAGAGTAGATCTACCACGAGATCAGAGAGGCTAAACCCTAGAAGCTAGCCTATGGTATGATTGTTGTTCGTCCTACGGACTAAAACTCTCCGGTTTATATAGACACTAGAGAGGGCTAGGGTTACACAGAGTCGGTTACAATGGGAGGAGATCTACATATCGTATCGCCAAGCTTGCCTTCCACGCCAAGGAAAGTCCCATCCAGACACGGGACGAAGTCTTCAATCTTGTATCTTCATAGTCCGGGAGTCCGACCAAAGGTCATAGTCCGGCCATCCGGACACCCCCTAATCCAGGACTCCCTCAGTAGCCCCTGAACCAGGCTTCAATGACGACGAGTCTGGCACGCAAATTGTCTTCGGCATTGCAAGGCGGCTTCCCCCTCCGAATACTTCATAGAAGATGTTGAACACAAGGATAGTGTCCGGCTCTGCAAAATAGTTTCCACATACCACCGTAGAGAGAATAATATTCGCGCAAATCTAATATGCTGACGTATTCTGTAGCGCGACATCATGTCACAACCAAGCCTTTATTCGAGTTGTTTTACTGTCCCACCTCAGCGTGTTTAGCGAGGCGGTTTCCTTGGCACGTCTTGTCAAAGTAGAGATCGTGTCCCCTTATTTTGGGATTCTCATCAATACGGGCATGGGTAACCCAACCGCGCCATTAATCATGGCGCTTGGGAGATAAGCGAGTTTTGCTAGGCTGGTGGGGGCACATAGTTTCGGCCGCCCATATAAGGGGATAAGGATCCACCCTTTCCATCTACGCCTTCCTCTTCCTTCGCTTATCCATTGCTGCGCACTCGAGCTCCAGCGCCCAAGTCCGCACTACCCACCTCAACCTTCTCCAATCATGTTCGGAGCGGGAGGTAGGTGGATGGCCTCCTCCGTCATGGAGGGGCAAATCAAAAAGCTGAGGAAAGCCGGATACTTGTCCAATGACATCGCGCACCGGCTCCCAGATGAGGGGCAGCTCATCCCCACCCCCGGGCCCCATGAGAGGGTCGTGTTTCTCCCCCATTTCCTCCGCGGACTAGGCTTTCCTCTTCACCCATTTGTCCGGGGTCTCATGTTCTACTACGGCCTGGATTTCCACGACCTGGCCCCGAACTTCATCCTCAACATCTCGGCGTTTATCGTCGTGTGCGAGGTCTTCCTCCGCATCCAGCCCCACTTCGGCTTATGGCTGAAGACCTTTAATGTCAAGCCGAAGGTTGTGGGCGGCCGACAAGCGGAGTGCGGAGGCGCCATGGTGGGCAAGATGGCCAACGTCACATGGCTCGAGGGCTCATTTGTGGAAACCATCAAAGGGTGGCAATCGGGGTAGTTCTACATCACCGAGCCACGTGACCCTGAATGGGCAGCGGCCCCCGAGTTCCGATCTAGCATCCCCACACGGCTCACCTCATGGAAAAGGACGGGCCTGTCGTGGGGTAATCCGGAAGAGGAAACCGGACTCCAAACCTGTGTCCAGAACCTGATGGACAAGAAGGTTAAACTCATCAACGTAGTTCAGGTCATGCTCTTCCGCCGGATCCTCCCGTGTCAACGGCGGGCTTTTAATTTGTGGGAATTCGACCTGGCCCAGCACCAAACTCTGTCCAGGCTCTTCGACACAATGCACGAAGATGCTTGGAAGGTGCTTTTCAAGAGCTCCGAGGTTCACCCTCCCACTATCGAGGATCGCGGATTCTGCACAAAGCGCCAAGCCAGCGCGATAAGCTTAGTTTACCCATTACAGGGAACTTGTTTTTCATAGTTTGACTCTATGCGGGATCTAAACTCCCATTCCTTTAACAGGACTGGCAGAAGAAGGCCAGACAGATCGACTGTCCGGCTCCCTTGTCCGAAGGCCTAGCAGACGCACGCTTGACGAAGCTGCTGGTCCCGGCACCCCACGTGGTGCCGGAAAAGAAGGCCAAGAAGAAGGGCACGAGAACTCGAAGGAGCTCCCGGCGACTGGTGGTGTTGGACTCATCGCCCGACGACCCCAAAGGGCACTCCTCCGAAGACGAGGAGGAGGAAGAAGAAGCCTCTCCCCCTCCAGCGGGGGGAGGAAAGAAAAGGAAGGCCGCCCCAATGGGGGAGGCCGGAGGGTCCAAGAAGGGGAAGACCCTTCTCCCGGACTACGCCTCCGACGCCGAAGACGGCAGAGAGGAGTGGCCATCCAGGGCCAAGCCCCTGGCAAAATCGTAAGTATCCAGATACCAGAATAACTCACAATATTCCTTTATTGCACAGTACCTTCTGACGCCGAATATAATCATGTAGTCCGCCCAAGGCTCAGCTCGACGATTCGTCGAGTGGCTCCCTGGACTCATCGGATATGAATAGTCTTTCACTCCCGACGGCTTCCTCCCC
>NC_057795.1:390279446-390307143 GCF_018294505.1 Triticum aestivum | reverse complement strand
GCCGAGGTGGAGTCCCAAAAGGGGCTGAGCCAGGAGGAGGTGGTCCTGGAGGTGCAGCAAGGCGACCTCCCGGACTCCAGGCCCAAAGGGGATAAAACCCCGGAGGGATCTAAGTCCGGCCCTGGGCCGGACACCGCACCGGAACCTTCAGTGGTTCCGGAGTCCGGCAGGTGGCCCCCTCGCAAGAAGGGCAAGCCTACGACGCCAGCAGCCTCCGTCCAACCGGAGGTGCTGGACAATTTGGTGGAGGTGCTTAACGGCGCCTCCATCAACGAGGAGCACCGCACCGTTATGAGTGCGGTGATCGAGAAGGTTCAGTCCGCTAAGAGCGTGCTGACAGGAGCCTATGCCAGCCTTCTAACAGGCTTCGAGGTATGTATTTAAAACATGTAAAAATGTTACCGCATAGATAGTAGCCCCTGATGCTCAGTTTGGTGTTCGGAAAGAAAAACCGTACTGAGCATCCAAAAAGATATATGCAGGAGTCTAACATAAAAATGTCAATATGGGGATGCAGGCCGCGCTACTGACCTCTGCCGCACTGACTGCGGAGGTCGATGCATTGAAGCAGAGCCTCGAGCGGTCCGAGAACGAGCTCGGGCTTGCCAAGAAGCAGCTCAAGGACATGGAAGGTAGGTAGTACCTTATGTAAGGGTATATAAAAATACATGGTTGCAAATAGTGACAGGACCAACGTGAATGTGACAGGGGCCACAACCGAGGTGGCGACCCTGAAGGAAGTGTTGTCCAAGGCCGAAGATAATGCGGCCATGGAGCGCATCGAGCGAGAGAAACAAGAGGCGCGGGTGGCAGAGGTGCGGCAAGAGCTCAATGCTCTCGTGAAGAAACACGAGAGTTTAGAGCTTGACTCAAAGACGTGAGAGTACGAGCTTGCCTCGGCACTTGAAAGTGCCAAATCTGCCAAAGTCGAAGCCCAAAAAGGCCTCCAGGAGATTGAGGCGATGAAAAAGATAGCGGCGGGTAAGGCATTCTTTATGCAAAGCAAGCATGTGAAAGTGAATTACGTGTTACTTACCCGAATCCGGAGCTCTCCAGGAGCATTCACAGATCTGCCCTGCAGTGTGTCCGACGCCGCCGCATTCTACCGAGCCAAAGAAGGGAGCTCGATGGAGAAGGTGTTCTGGTCCCAGTATGCTGAGGCCGGAGACCTGGTGCCCTTGAGCGACCAACTGAAGCAGCTGGTCGAGCTCCATAAGGTGGCCGAACAGGCCATGAAGGGCCTTATAGGCCGGCTGTGGCCTGGGGAGGTCCTGCCTGAGAGCTACTTAGGGCTGGTGAGGCGGCTGGTGGATGCCTGTCCGCGGCTTGAAGTCATCAAGCGCTCTGTATGCATCGAAGGCGCCCGTAGGGCTCTTGCCCATGCTAAAGTGCACTGGGGCAAGCTGGATGCTGAGAAGCTGGTGACAGAAGGGCCACCGGAGGGGAAGGACCGTCGCAGGCCCGAGATGTATTATGAGGGCGTCCTGAAGGGTGCCCGCCTTGTGGCGAATGAATGTACCAGGGATGTAATTTTTGAGTAAACTCGCTCGTGTTTATCCTGTGCGCTGAAAACTTGTTCATATGCGCTAAGCAATGCCTTTTGAATTTAAAATATTACCTTCTGTGCGGCCGTTTATTAAATCTGAGAGATGCAAGTCGTCGGCTTCTACCCCCATGCCGCGAGTGTTGGGGTGTTCGAGATAAACTTGAGCGCTCTTGTTCCCATTCTTGGGTCCTTCGAGGGAGGCGCTCAGCACAACAAATAAGGCAATCGGACTTATAATGCTTTATCACTCTCACTTAGCCATAGAATTCTATAATTTTAAATTTCGGCGAAGCCCCTAGTATTCGGAAGACCGAGTTCGGGGCGCTATCCACGCCTAGGCCGGACAAAGCCAGCTCCTCGCTCTAAGCGGCATAAGTCTTTAAGGACTCAAAAAACCTCGCGAACAGCGACCGGCTCTCGACCTATCATGACAGTGAGTTTTAGCTTTCTCTACTGAGGTGTTAACCCAGCTCAACCGGGGCACAATTGCAGTAGTTCTCCCAACGCTACCTTAGCCGATATAGCGGAATGTAAGGTACCAAAACATGGGAGCCGAGCAAACCCAACTATTGACCCAAGACATGATTCGGAGCCGATGCATATAATGCTATAAGTTCGGGGTGCCGCACTCATGAGAGTGTTCGGTCTTCTCACACCGTATTCTGGAGTAATTAAGCCCCTGGTGTATTGGCCGTACCAAAGTGTACGGTTGCATAATGTCATAAATGAACACATGTAAAAAATAAATGCAATAATAGACAAGAGCTATATATTTTTTATTAAAGGGCTGCTATGAGAGCAGAACGATACAAATAGTGCGATGAGCAAGAGATGGGATTATTTGACATGTCCCCCTCCCGGGGCAAGCTACGAGACTTTAAGTAAGACAGGTATTTAGCTCGTTATAGAGAGCACCTGGACATTCGACGTGGCTTGTTGTCTCCCTAGCTGTTGCATCGTGTGTTCGGCGGTTGTACTGCCGGATAGGTCTTCCGAATAGTGGAGTCCTGAAAGTAAAAAAAAAGAAAAATCACAAAATCGGGACCCCTAGTGCGGTTGAGCCACATTCTGGGCATGCCGTGGTTGTGCCCCTCCCCTTATGCCCATGGTATTTCCAGATCGTAATTATGTACGCATGGTACTGGTTTCGCGAGTTTGCGAGGGCTGGGGTTGGGGCCGCACTGCTATGCTAGCTCGGAACATGCCAGACAATCTCGTTGTAGGTTACTCCAGGCACGCTTAACGGTGTCCGACCGCTGAACAGCCGGACTGGAGAATTGCCTTGAGAGGCTACTTTGTACTTCCGCCGCGAGGGCCGCCGTGTGCTCCTCTGTTCGGAGAGAGTGTTCGGTGTTTCCATTGACCGTGATGACTCCTCGAGGGCCTGGCATCTTGAGCTTGAGATATGCGTAGTGCGGCACCGCATTAAACTTTGCAAATGTGGTTCGCCCGAGCAGGGCGTGATAGCCACTGCAGAACGGGACTATGTCAAAGATTAACTCTTCGCTTCAGAAATTATCCGGGGATCCGAAGACCACTTCGAGTGTAACTGAGCCTGTACAACTGGCCTCTACACCTGGTATGACGCCTTTAAAGGTCGTCTTTGTGGGTTTAATCCTTAAGGGATCTATGCCCATTTTCCGCACTGTATCCTGATAAAGCAGGTTCAGGCTACTGCCACCGTCCATGAGGACTCTAGTGAGGTGAAATCCGTCAATGATTGGGTCTAGGACCAATGCGGCGAATCCGCCGTGACAAATGCTAGTGGGGTGGTCCCTTCGATCAAAAGTGATCGGGCAGGAGGACCATGGGTTGAACTTTGGGGCGACTGGCTCCAACGCATATACATCCCTGAGCGCACACTTCCGTTCCCTGTTGGGGATGTGGGTTGCGTATATCATGTTCACCGTCCGCACTTGTGGGGGAAAGCCCTTCTCTCCTCTGTTGTTCGGCGGCCGGGGCTCCTCCTCGTCATCGCTATGCAGCCCCTTGTCTCTGTTTTCGGCACTTAACTTGCCTGCCTGCTTGAACACCCAACAATCCCTGTTGGTGTGATTGGCCGGTTGTTCGGGGGTGCCGTGTATCTGGCACGAGCGATCGAGTATTCGGTCTAAACTGGACGGGCCCGGAGTATTTCTTTTGAATGGCTTTTTCCACTGACCGGGTTTAGAGCCTCTGAATCCGGCACTAACTGCCGTATCCTCAGTATTGTCGCCATTAATGCGGCGCTTGTTCTTGTTGCGACGCGACCTGCCATTGTTGTCCTTGGTATCCGAATTACCAGGGCTCTTGGTCATGTTATTGCTACAAGCTAGCCATATGTCTTCTCCCGCGCAAAAGCGGGTCATGAGTGTCGTAAGGGCTGCCATGGATTTCGGCTTTTCCTGTCCTAGGTGTCGGGCAAGCCATTCGTCTCGGATATTATGCTTGAAGGCTGCGAGGGCCTCTCCGTCTGGACAATCGACTATTTGATTTTTCTTGGTTAGGAACCGTGTCCAGAATTGTCTGGCCGATTCCTCTGGCTGCTGAATTATGTGGCTTAGGTCATCGGCGTCTGGTGGTCGCACATAGGTGCCCTGGAAATTGTCAAGGAATGCGGATTCTAGGTCCTCCCAGCAACCAATTGAATCTGCTGGCACGCTGTTAAGCCAATGCCGAGCCGGTCCTTTAAGCTTGAGTGGGAGGTATTTGATAGCGTGTAGATCATCCCCACGGGCCATGCGGATATGAAGGAGATAATCCTTGATCCATACCGCAGGATCTGTTGTGCCATCGTATGATTCGATGTTTACAGGTTTAAAACCCTCGGGGATTTGATGATCCATTACTTCATCTGTGAAGCATAGTGGGTGTGCGGCGCCTCTGTACTGGGCTATATCATGAAGTAGCTCGGATGAGCTTTGTCTGTTGTGTTTGGCCTGGCCGTATTTGCCATATCCGGCGTGACGGTTATCATCACGTGTCGTGGGGCGACCACGCGATTTGTAGATCGATCTTGTTTGCCTTGCCTTGTCCTCCAATATGTCTCGTAGGTCTAGCGCGTTTCCCCGTGCCTTGGTACTTTTTGAGCGGCGCCGGGGTGCGGCTTGAGTTGATGGCCGAAAGGCCTCTCTGTCGCGGCCACGGGCTGGCCGATCGGCCACATCATACGCTGGTGATGTAGGTCTAGTTGCTTCCTCCTCTAGTTGGGGTAGCAGCCTGCGCTTTGGGTAGCTCTTGGAGTGGCGTTTGAGTTTGTACTCTTCGGTAGTGAGGACTTCAGTCCATCTGTCGGCTAGCAAGTCTTGGTCAGTTCTAAGTTGTTGCTGTTTTCTCTTGAGGCTGCTTGCCATGGCCATGAGCCTGTGTTTGAAACGCTCTTGTTCAACGGGGTCCTCAGGCACGACAAATTCGTCGTCGTCAAGGCTTGCTTCGTCTTGGGAGGGAGGCATGTAATTATCGTCCTCGACCTCTCTGTCTACCGCTCTCTCATGAGGGCTGGCTTCTCCATCATCCTGCGCTGAATCCTGCTGGAGGGGGTTTTCTTCGGCATTGTCCGGGGTGTTATTGTCTCCGGTGCCGGACTCACCATTTTTGATTTGGCGGGATTTAGAGCGGCGCCGCTGACGCCGGCGCTTAGGCTGTTTCTTGGAGGGTTCATCCTCCGTTGTTCCATTGCCATCCCCTTCTTTTGGGGTGTCCACCATGTATATGTCGTATGACGAGGTGGCTTTCCAGTGCCCTATAGGCGCTGGTTCTTGGTCGTCTCCTTCATCGGCGTCCATACCGTCGATGTCTTTGGAGTCAAAGTCGAGCATGTCGGTTAAATCATCGACAATGGCTACGAAGTGGGTGGTGGGTGGGATTCAAATTTCTTCGTCGTCCGCATCCCAACCTTGCTGACCATAGTCCGGCTAGGGCTCTCCTGATAAAGAGAGAGACTTTAGTGAATTCAGGATGTCGCCAAAGGGCGAGTGTTGAAAGATGTCCGCGGCGGTGAACTCCATGATCGGAGCCCAATTGGGTTCGATCGGGAGGGGTGTGGAAGATTTGGAGTCCGGAATGGAGTCCGGCACCTTGGAGTCACGAGCTTTGTGAAGAACAAGATTGGTCTTCGGCTCGATCGCCGTAGAGATTGCAGCCCCCGAGGCGGCGTCTAGCCACCCGTCCTCGATCGGCGCAGTCGGCTCCGTGCTAAGGGTCGGAGCGGACACCTGAGCGGCGCTCTGCGCACTGTCCGGCGGCAGAGCTAGATCGTGCCCATCGTGACAGTGCGGCGTGCTCGACTGTGGCTCGAATCCGTTGAATATTAAGTCTCCGCGGATGTCAGCCGTGTAGTTTAAACTTCCAAATCTGACCTGATGGCCCCTCACTTGCGTCTTTCTTTTCCATAAGATATTTAATAGCAGCATGATCGGTGTGAATAGTAACTTTGGAATCAACAATATAAGGTCTAAACTTATCACATGCAAACACAACTGCTAAGAACTCTTTTTCAGTAGTAGCTAAATTTGTTTGGGTAGTATCAAGAGTTTTACTAGCATACTGGATAACATTCAATTTTTTATCAACTCTTTGCCCTAGAACAACACCTACAACATAATCACTAGCATCACACATAATTTCAAAAGGTAAATTCCAATAAGGTGGCTGAACAATGGGTGCAGTGATCAAAGCTTTCTTCAGTATTTCAAATGCTTCTACACAATCATCATCGAAGACAAAAGGAATATCTTTTTGCAACAAATTAGTCAGAGGCCTAGAGATCTTAGAAAAGTCCTTAATGAACCTCCAAACCGGCATGACCAAGGAAACTTCTTATACCTTTTATGTCCTTGGGACATGGCATCTTCTCAATAGCATCAACTTTGGCTTTGTCAACTTCAATACCTCTCTCGGAAATCTTATGCCCCAAGACAATGCCCTCATTAACCAAAAGTGACACTTTTCCCAATTCAGAACGAAACTAGTGTCTTTGCATCTTTGCAAAACTCGATCAAGGTTGCTCAAACAATTATCAAAAGAGGATCCATAAATGGAGAAGTCATCCATGAATACCTCACAAATCTTTTCACAAAAATCAGAGAATATAGCCATCATGCATCTTTGAAAGGTAGCAGGTGCATTGCATAAACCAAAAGGCATACATCTATAAGCAAAAGTACCGAAAGGGCAAGTAAAAGTAGTTTTTGATTGATCTCCCGCTGACAAAGGTATTTGAGAGAAGCCAGAATAACCATCTAGAAAGCAAAAATGTGTGTGTTTGGATAGTCTTTCTAGCATTTGATCAATAAAAGGTAAAGGGTAATGATCTTTCTTAGTAGCCTTATTTAATTTACGAAAATCAATTACCATCCTATAACCTGTAATAATCTTTGCGGGATCAATTCATCTTTATCATTAGGAACGACAGTAATACCTCCCTTTTTAGGAACACAATGGACAAGACTTGCCCATTCACTATCAGCAATGGGATAAATTATACCTGCCTCAAGGAGCTTTAGTATCTCCTTTCTTACCACTTCTTTCATCTTGGGATTTAGTCGTCGTTGAGGATCTCTAACTGGTTTGGCATCGTCCTCCAATTTAATTTTGTGTTGGCATAATGTGGGACTAGCGCCCTTAAGATCATCCAGAGTGTATCCAATAGCAGCTCGGTGCTTCTTCAGAGTTTTCAATAATCTTTCTTCTTCTTGCTCTGAAAGGTTAGCACTAATAATAACAAGATATATTTTCTTTTCATCGAGATAAGCATACTTAAGATTATTAGGTAAAGGTTTGAGGTCAAACACGGGATCACCCTTGGGTGGAGGGGGATCCCCAAGAATTTCAACGGGAAGATTATGTTTCAGCACAGGTTCCTATTTAAGGAACACTTCATCTATTTCCCTTCTCTCCTTCATAAACATATCATTTTCGTGGTCTAGCAAATATTGTTCTAATGGATCAGTAGGAAGCATAGCAATGGAAGCAAGACCAATAATCTCATCCTTACTAGGTGATTCTCTATCACGAGGTTGTCTACAAAACTTAGCAAAATTAAACTCATGAGACATACCATCTAAGCCAATGGTGATAGTGTATTTTTCACAATCAATCTTAGCACTAGCTGTATTCAAGAAGGGTCTACCAAAAATAATTGGACAGAAGGCATCTTGTGGGGAAGCAAGAACAAGAAAATCAGCAGGGTATTTAACTTTCCCACACAAAACTTCAACATCTCTAACAATCCCAACAGGTTTATTGGTATCCCTATTAGCAAGCTTAATAGTAACATCAATGTCTTCTAATTCAACGGGTGCAATGTCGTGCATAATTTGTTTATATAAATCATAAGGTATCGCACTAGCACTAGCACCCATATCACATAAGCCATGATAACAATGATCTCCTATTTTAACAGAAATAACAGGCATGCCTATGACAGGTCTATGAATCTTAGTGTCTGGTCTAGCAATATTAGTAGTTTCATCGTGGAAAAAATTAACATGCCCATCTAAATCATCATCCAAGAGATCTTTAACCATAGCAATACTAGGTTCAACATTGATTTGCTCAGGAGGTGTATAAGTCCTAGTATTACTCTTACGAACAATAGTCGAAGTTTTAGCATGATCCTTTATCCTAACAGGAAATAGGGGTTTCTCAACATAAGCAGTAGGAACAATAGGATCACTATAGGTAATAGTCTTTTCTTCGACTATAATAGGTGCAACTACTTTCACTTCAATAGGAGGATTATATTTAAACCACTTCTCTTTAGGGAGATCAACGTGAGTAGCAAAAGATTCACAGAAAGAAGCTACTACCTCAGAGTCAAGTCCATACTTAGTGCTAAATCCACGAAAAGCATCGGTATCCATAAAAGATTTAACACAATCGAACTTAGGTGTCATACCTGACTCCTTAACATCGTCGGAACCCCAATCTTCAGAGTTGCATTTAATTCTTTCCAATAAGTCCTATTTGAAATCAATAGTCTTCAGCATATAAGAACCAGCATAGGAAGTATCGAGCAGGTTGCGATTATTAAGAGAAAGCCGAGCATAAATTTTTGAATAATCATTTCCCGGGAGAGCTCATGACTGGGGCATGAGAGTATAACATTGACTTAAGCCTCCCCCAAGCTTGAGTGATGATTTCTCCTTTGCGAGGCCAGAAATTATATATGTAATTATGATCACAATGAACAAGATGCATAGGATAGAACTTCTGGTGAAATTCCAACTTCAATCGTTTATAATTCCAAGATCTCGTATCATCACATAGCCTATACCATGTCAATGCATCTCCCTTCAAATATAAAGGGAAGACCTTCCTTTTGACAACATCATTGGGAATACCTAAAAGCTTAAATAATCCACAAACTTCGTCCACAAAGATAAGGTGTAAATTGGGATGTAATGTTCCATCTCCTGTAAATGGATTAGCTAGCAGTTTCTCTATCATACCCGAAGGAATCTCAAAGTAAATATTTTCATAAAGTTCAGTAGGTTGAGGAGCAACTCTTTGCTCTTTTGGTCGGGGTGAAGATACCCAGAACAAGCCCATCAAAGGATTAGTTTCCATAGTGACAAGTAACAGAAAATTTCAGCACACTATATAAATGTTTCCTTACCAAGTTCCACTCACCAAAAGCGCTACACCCCCCGGCAACGGTGCCAGAAAAGAGTCTTGATGACCCACAAGTGTAGGGGATCTATCGTAGTCCTTTCGATAAGTAAGAGTGTCGAACCCAACAAGGAGTAGAAGGAAATGATAAGCGGTTTTCAGTAAGGTCTTCTCTGCAAGCACTGAAATTGTAGGTGATAGATAGTTTCGTGATAAGATAAATAGTAACGAGTAACAAGTAAATAAAGTGCAGCAAGGTGGCCCAATCCTTTATGTAGCAAAGGACAAGTCTGGACAATTTCTAATAATGAGGAAGGAGCTCCCGAGGACACATGGGAATTATCGTCAAGCTAGTTTTCATCACGCTCATATGATTCGCGTTTGGTACTTTGATAATTAGATATGCGGGTGGACCGGTGCTTGGGTATTACCATTACTTGGACAAGCATCCCACTTATGATTAACCCCTATTGCAAGCATCCGTAACCACCAAATTCACATGACTACTAATAGCAAGACTTCACCCATGTCCTCAGGAACAAACGTAACTACTCACAAAGCATATTCATGTTCATAATCAGAGGAGTAATAATATGCATAAAGGATCTGAACATATGATCTTCCACCAAGTAAACCAATTAGCATCAACTACAAGGAGTAATCAACACTACTAGCAACCCACAGGTACCAATTTGTGGTTTTGATACAAGATTGGATACAAGAGATGAACTAGGGTTTTGAGAGGAGATGGTGCTGGTGAAGATGTTGGTGGAGATTGACCCCCTCCCGATGAGAGGATCGTTGGTGATGATTTCCCCCTCCCGGAGGAAAGTGTCCACGGCAGAACAGCTCCGCCAGAGCCCTAGATTGATTCCGCCAAGGTTCCGCCTCGTGGCGGCGGAGTTTCGTCCCGTAAGCTTGCCCATGATTTTTCCAGGGTAAAAGCCCTCATATAGCAGAAGATGGACATCGGAGGGCCACCAGGGGGCCTAGGAGACAAGAGGGTGCGCCCCCCACCCTCCTGGACAGGGTGTGGGCCCCCTGGTGTACTTCTTCTTCTCAATAATTCTTAATAAATCCAAAAATATGTTTCATGGAGTTTCAGGACTTTTGGAGCAGTGCAGAATAGGTTTCCAATGTTTGCTCCTTTTCCAGCCAGAATTCCAGCTGCCGGCATTCCCCCTCTTCATGGTAAACCTTGTAAAATAAGAGAGAATAGCCATAAGTATTGAGATATAATGTGTATAACAGCCCATAATGCAATACATATTGATATAAAAACATGATGCAAAATGGACGTATCAGTATACCGCATGGTTCTTTGCTCCTCCTTAGGTCGTCGGTGCATTTATACGAGCAGTCAAATCGCAAGGCCCCGCCTTCCAGCAGTAATGAGCCGTCAAATCACAAAGGCCCTCGTCTCTCGTGAAACCGACCAAGCTAGACTGCCCCGCCCTCTAGCCTTTTAAAAAATGTATACTTTTGTACATCAGTAGTATCGATGGATTACGCCATGGAGCAAAACTTGAAATTTTTAAAAAAGGTGGTACATATAGAGACCGCTCGTCGCCAAATTATGCATATAGTACTATTAAAAAGGCTAGTCACAATAATGGTGTCCAGCACAACCCACCCCTCAAATGAAGTGCCGGTGTGGAGCAACTCGCCACTCATCATCGAGCTGAACTGGAGCGGTGAGTTGCTGAACCACGCGCCTGCTTGGGGCGGCAACTGGCTCCGTTGGGCCAAGCGAGGTTGGTGAAGCACCGAGCGGCCTCGCCCGTATCCGGAGGGCTCGGCGGGCCACCCAACCGGGTAATATGCCGGAGAACGGCTCATCGGAAGCCATCGGAAGAGTGGAGAAAATGGTGAAGGAGGAGATGGGGGAGCGGCGGAGGGGTGCGATTCTTGCCCGCTGTCTGTCTGGACTCGTGTAAATAGAGGGCAGACAGTAGGAGCTTGGCCGACATCTGGCCTCATTTAAACTGAGGGCGGATGGGAGGAGCTCGGCCGGTGTTGCGTTTAATTCCAGCCCGCTCATGAACAGACGTGTGGCCGGAGTAGGATTCTCGGTTTGCATGCGGGTTTAACGGAGGGGTTTAATGGAGGCACCGGGCGTGCAGCGGGCGGTGCAGTACTATTCAATTTGACAGCAGTAGTGAGCCGTCAAATCACAAAGGCCCTCGCCTCTCGTGAAACCGACCGAGCTAGACTACCCCGCCCTCTAGCCTTTAAAAAAATGTATATACTCCACTTTTGTATAGTAGTAGTATCGATGAATCACGCCTTGGAGCAAAACTTGAAATTAAAAAAAAAGGTGGTACATATAGAGAGCGCTCTTCGCCAAATTATGCATATAGTACTATTAAAAAGGCTTGTCACAATGATGGTGTCCAGCACAAGTGCATAACCCACCCCTCAAATAAAACTAAGCACCCTGGAATTCTTTGACAAAACTAAGCACCCTGAAATTCTTTGACAACTAAACTGCTGGCTATATGATGTTGGCCATATATATTGTACGTATATAATGTGAAGAAACGAGTGGTAGTACTATACCAACTAAAAGATGAAATGTAAGAAATACTAGTATGTAGGCACTGAAGAGTTAAAGTAACGAGAAGAAACATAACATAGTTCTGCTGGGGGCTCAGCACAACACACCCCTCAAATTAAATTAAGCACACCTCAAATTAAACTTTGCAACTATTCCGGTAGACACTGCATTAGAACCACCATGAGCAACGACACTGCCACCTTACTCGGAGTCCTTGTCCACGTCCTCGACTTCGTCCTTGTCCCTCTTCCTCTTGGCCGATACTTCTTTGCTTGAACTGCACACTTGGCTGTTGCTCTTCATCCAACCCTTGTAGATATTGAAACAAAGGTAGCCATCCATTGCAGCGTAGTGGATGTGGTCCATATCTAGTACATTCCGCTGCCATGCATAACGATGAAACGTGTATGGAGGTTTCTCCAGTTTACCGTATGAAGGATGAACCATGCCTCCTGCCAGGGTCAGCATTGAAGGCTGACAAGAGGACACCAGTCGATTCTTTTGGAGGTCGAAGGTGTTGCCTACAACGAGGCCTATCCGACCGAGGACTTCTTTGTCGTTACCAAAGTCTACAGTAATGAATTTGACTAGGTTGCTCTCGAGGAAGTCCTTAAAATCCAGGAACTCAACGTCGGCATGGCATATGTGGTAGACCAAGCATAAGTCATGCACGCAAACCTGGATCACGGCGGGCTTCTTCCTCTCTTCATCCTTTAGATCCTTCTCTCGTCCTAGGACTATGGTGTACTCAACATCTAGCCCAGCGACCCACTCATCATCTGAGTCTTCGAACATGCGTCTAAAGCGAGAAAGGCATCCTTTCACCGTCGCGGAAGAACGGGTGTAGATGACGTCGAACTCATCGCTGGTGATGGTTCTAACCTTGTACTCACCGCCGATCATGGAGATTTGGGACACCATGTATTTGGGAGGAGGGTTAGGATTAGTGGAACTGCCGTAATGTGAATGGACGGGACGACTAGGAGCGAACCACCATAGTATTAAAGGACGTGCGGGGACGAGTAGGAGCGAACTGCCAGCGTGCGAACGGCAGGGTAGTGGCTTTCCATTCTTCCATGATACGGGCTTCCGAGAGCCCTTGGATCTGAGATTGAACGGTTGCATGGCGTGATTCTAGACCTATGGGTGAATATCCTATACTGGAGGGTTATTTTGCAAATTTTCAGCAACTTAGCATGCGACCGTTTGATCTCAGATCCAAGGGCTGCCAGCAGCCCGTATCATGGTCGCGCTTACCACGACCATCGCGTCGCTCGCACGGTCGCACCCTTGGAGATTTAACACGGTGCGTTAGGCTATCTGATGTTGGTATGTCATACATAGTCATCACTTAGTCACTCATACTACAACAAGGTTGGCTATAAGTGTATTTTTTTACTTCTCTCTATCTCTTACTTCGTACTCCCTCCGTCCCATAATATAAGAACGTTTTTGACACTAGTGTAGTGCCAAAAACGTTCTTATATTATGGGACACAGGGAGTACTAGTATTTATTGCTTTCTCCAAGGAGTGACCTCTTCCAATGAAATGGCGTTGCTAAGTTTGCTTCATTTAATTAGCTATAGACTCAAAATTGTCTTTTCACCTAGGTACACGCGCTTAGCACCGTTTCTTCCTTGGGTCACCAAACTAGTCTCTCTCTTCTTGATTAACTTGCCACATCAGACTTTATGCCTATGTGGCAAGCTTAGCACCTGTAGGAGCAAGTAAAGCTGCTTTTAATGGGAGTAGCATCATGCATGCCAACTATGCAATCTTGATGAGGTGACGTCGAATTAAATGAAGAAAAGAGAGAGTTGAGTATCATAATATGATAATTTAGTATCATATTAAATGATGTGCTACTATGTGTCATTCATGACAATAAATAAACTATCCTATGATACCAACACATGATACTATGCATTACGGATGTAGTATCATACAAAAGTATCATATGCATGATACTAGTATATGATACTCTCCATTACGACCAATCTAAGTACAATAGTGTGCTTTAGATGACATTTTGCATATGTGGAGGAAAGAGAGGGCAAGGAAAAAGTGGAGAAGTGGGCTCTCATGCAAGAGCCAGCCTCTACTACATGGTGGAGCATTGGGAGAGGCACCTGTATGGAGGTGGTCAGGAATCGGGAGACTCACGCCGGTCGTAGCGCCGCAGTTAAAATGATAATGGCAAGTCAAATCACGGGGGCCCACCTGTCTAGCAGTAACTCGCTGTCAAATCACACAGCCCTACGTTTGCAGCAGCCTACTCCCTCGTCTTCTCGCGTCTCTGTCGAACCGACTAGGCGGAACTGCCCCGCCGCCTACCGCGCAGGAAAAGCCCCGCCCTCGACTTTTAAATAGTATACACTATACTAATTTTGTATCCATGGATTGCGCCATGGAGCAAAGCCTCTAGAAAATGGCGGTACACATGTACGGAGTATACAGCATGCCCGTCGCATTTGTGTCGCACCCCAGACGGTCGGTCGGTTTGGCACGCTTCTCTCCGAATGGAACGCGCATCATATTGCGTTTGCACACACATGTGGGACGACAATTGAGAACCGACCATAGGCACACTCCCCGGCCCCGCAAGTCAGGTCACTTAATAGAAGAGGGAGACAAGCGATAGTACTAGAGAAGTGTTGTACTACGTTGGTGCCTGGACGATCCCTGCAAGACACGGAAGATCAGTTCGTCCATGCATGTGACCAGACTCCAGCAAACACGCCTGGATTGGCTATCGTCTACATACCGTGTAGGTTGTGTTGTACATGGCTGTAGTTATGGTGAGAAATCTAAAAAAAGGTTTCTTGTCATCTCGCAAAATTAGGTGTCATGTGCTTCGGATCACTGCGAGGGTTAAACAGCGACAACTGAGTTGGGCTAGTCATTGGGGGCACATGCACGAAGACTACTCGGCTACCATCTAGGTCAAGTCGGCTATGTTAATTAGGACATCTATCGACAGACCCCTTTTCTATGAGTTTATCTTTAATTTGAGCTTTGTTCCTCATCTAGTTTGTCCGTCGGGATTCATGTTGTCTCCTTTGGGCAGTGAGGTTATGATTTCTTGTCATGTGGCATTTTTTTGTGTTATATGTTATAATCCGGCGCTTTAGATCAAAATGACGACAATTGCGCCTCCGGGCCACGTGCATGAAGACTTCTCGACAGTCATTGACGAGGTCAAGCCGACTTCGGTAGACAAAAGAAAACTAGTACTACTCCACTATATAGGCAGGAGCCTCCGCGCTTGCTTGCTAGTGTTGCTCTCTTCACACTGTCTCAGCCTCTCCAGATCTAAACACGACAGCGGTGGCCACACACTCTCTCTCTCTCTCTCTGCTCACCGCTGGTCACAGATCCAGCCAGATCCTCTCCGCCGGGGAAGGTGAGAAGGTGCAACGTTCACGCGGTCATCCTCGGCGACAACTCTTACCCACTGCTGGGCGCGTCCCGATCAGCCTGCCTTGCCGTTCTCTCCCAAGCACCACTGGCGAGGGAGGGCCTCCGACCCCTTCTTCCTCGCTGCCGTAGTGTGGGCTGATCCGGCCTCCCGCCGCCCACCTAGCGACATCCCAACGACCATCAGGTATAACTTCCTTCAAAACCGGCCTTGCTCTACTTCCCGAGCTCCTGAGTCGCTGCATTTGTATCTTTTACTATTTCCCAGGCCCCCTCGTAGATAGGATCGATCGGCTGTTCGAAACCCACCTAATTTTTTTATGTTTAAGAGGTAAAACTAGTTCATGCACTCGAATCTAGTACTACTTGGTTCAAACAAGGAAGAAAGGGGGTGAGGGTGGGGGAGGATTTGTTACGTGAATCTAGGACTTGGTCGAAAGAGGAAATAATGGGGGCGAAAAGTAGCAGAGACTGGCTATCCAACTGGTCTCTAGGTCTACTAGGGAAATAAAGGGAAATGCAGTACAAACTCAATATAAACCCGATCTATTGGTTGATAAAGGAAAGAAAGTGGGGACTGGGGGACAAGTCAACAGAGTAAATCCAACACTAGATTTGCTAGCCTCACACAGTATAAGGCGGCTATACCGAACAAAAATGGGACCAACCGAGATATCCTGTTCTGATGTTTGTTGCCCCGAGCCACTCTTATGTAATGCCACTGGTAAAATGTAGCAGTCGCACTGTTAAAAGTAAGGACACGTTAAACCAATGTTGTTTTCAATGTAATGCCTCCAGTAATATGAATCAATGGCACTTTTTTACATGTCCTGCTAAATTTCCCATTAAGATAAGTTGGTTCTTTTCGTTAGAAATGCAACTGTCCTGGTCCGCCTACTCTCCCGTGCCCAAAGTAATGTCGTATTTAACGGTTGTCATAGTTAATCCTAATGCCCACACTAATATCTAGCAATGCCACTGCTTTAGAAATTGCTACTGTCCTTGTAGGATTGCCATTCAGATAAGGAGCATGCTTCTTTTCATTTGATGCATATTTCATCACTTGTTAGTCACCCTCCTTTCCACCTTTTTTGTGCAAATAGAGATATACATTTCACGCTCGATCTTAGTTGAACTGCACAAATGATATCCAAATTATAGTTGAGCATTCCAGGAGATTCACAACCAACCTTGGTGTTGCTCAATTTTATTGCAACTAATGAAGAAGAAGTTGTGTGGGTTTTGTTTTCTGATGGAAATGGAACTAGGGCTAGAGCCCTTTTCTTAAAATTTTTTTGAAGAAGAAGCTGCTAGCTCACGGGACATTGCTTCATTTTAGGTGAACTGCACCAAAAGGTCCCATGAATTGAATCATCCATGTTAGTGACTGAAAGAGCCAGCTTCAGCATCCCAGTCTAAGCACCCCCGACCTCCATCCTCGTTTGCCACCTGCTCGACCCTAGTGTCACTGATAAAATGAAGTAATAATACAGTTCAAATAGAGCGAGTGTCATCTCTGTCATTCCATTTCCAATGTAGATAAAGAAAGCGCTTCTCTTTGTTAATGTATGTTTCATCAAGTAGTCCCATTGTTAATGTTTAAGCGTTTCTGCAAACTGGGGTGCTTAATTTTAGTTGATATGAACAAAAATAGAGATTTGAATGTCTCAAGGCGCCTCCTTGTACTACCACTGTACACTGATGTTCATCACTGGCAGAAGGTGTATCTGGGAGACTTGGGACGATGTCCAGTATGAGGCATACCGTATGAGGCGTCACAGGGCCCATCTCGCCCTCGCAGCATGGCATACTATGATACTATTGCAATATTTTTTTCTATTTATTTTGTGTGTTTCATCAACTAGTGCCACTATAATGTAATCACACTTTTTCATTATCTGTGCAAATAGGGTTATTCAGCTGCATTTTGGTAGAACTGCACAAATGTACGTATGGAACCAGCATATATGCAGAGTGCGAGGTGTGCCAAGTAAAAATTACCGACACCAACCATGCTGCATGCACGTATTGGCATCCACCACCACCAGTGGGATGTGTGGCGCTCTCTGTGGACGGGTCTTTCTCAGCAGCAAATCTTCTAACCAAATACCAGTAGCTTATATTGGCAGTTTTCTAGGGAGTACTCTTTTCTGAAAGAAGCACCAATCTATTTTTCTTTATTTGTACATTGTGTATAACTTTGACCCAAAGGTCCAGAGCTATTTTAGGGCGATTGGCATAGTACTCAGAGACTGATTGTAAGCATGATTTTCATTAGCTGTCACACTGATTGTAAGCATGAGCAGGTGGAAGATTAGGTTAGTGTGAAGCTTACATTAAACCCTACCACCGCCGTTGAAACGAGGCAAGCGTCGAGGGAACCATGGAGAACGGCGGGGAAGCAACGTCCCACCATCCGGCCTCCTCTTGTGGTGGGAGAACGAATACTCCTGCGGCTCCGGCTGGCTCTGCACCCTCACGAACGGCACACCATACTCGATCGATTCCTTATCCTCTGGGTGCTTGACCTTCGACCTGTACGCCCACCACCTCCGCCTGACTATCTCCTCGGGCAAATCTGTCTGCTCTATTGCCCAGAGGAGATACTCGATGAACTCGGAGGACTGTGGCGTGACTGCCGCCAAGGAATACATGTACATCGCCGCCCTCATCGCCGCCGTCTCGCTCTTTTGCATACATTGCCACATGGCCCGCACCGTCCTCGAAATCTCCCACTCATTTTCAAACCAACTAAGGATCTCCTTCAACCTGGCTAACTTTGCCTGGTCGCCGCCGGCAATCTGCCTGATTCGCTGCTGCATCCTCTCCATAGATGTCCTTCTGAGTGGTCCGGTGCTAGCTTTGGAAGATGGGAGGAGAGACGGTGGTCTTGCAATAGAGAAGAGGGAGAGTCGAGATGGTGGTTTTGGAATGGAGATGATGGAGAGGAGAGGATGTGGTTTTGCAATGGAGAAGATCAGAAGAGGGAGATGCAAGATGGTGGTTTTGGAATGGAGATGATGGAGAGGAGAGGAGGTGGTTTTGCAATGGAGAAGATCAGAAGAGGGAGAGGCGAGATGGTGGTTTTGGAATGGAGATGATGGAGAGAAGAGGAGGTGGTTTTGCAATGGAGAAGATCAGAAGAGGGAGAGGCGAGACGGTGGTTTTGGAATGGAGATGATGGAGAGGAGAGGAGGTGGTTTTGCAATGGAGAAGATCAGAAGAGGGAGAGGCGAGACGGTGGTTTTGGAATGGAGATGATGGAGAGGAGAGGAGGTGATTTTGCAATGGAGAAGAGGGAGAGGAGCGTGCGACAGCGATTTAGGATTCGACGAGAGGGCCGGCGCGCTGTGACTGGATCAAAATCAAAATCAATTTACCCTTCAATTAAGAAAGCGACCCCACATTAACTAGTCTCCCTTTTATTTTGGGTCATAATTGACCATGATTTTCGCACATAAAATACATGTTATACACAAAACAAGAAAAAAAATACTTCCAAGACCAGCGTCGCTCTTCCGCTCTTCTCCTCTTAAACCACCGACGCTCCTCTCCTGTTCCAATCTAAATCCAACGCCGCTCCTCTCCTCTTCCATTTCAAAACCACCGCCCCTCCGCTCCTGTTCCAGTCCAAAACCAGTGTTGCTCCTCTCTTGTTCTAATCCAAAACCAGCGCTGCTCCTTTCCTCTTCCATTCAAAAACAGCCGCCGGCGAGTGAAGGTGATGTGGAGAAGTAGATCGATGGAGGAGTACAACCGATACGTGAGGATCGCAGACGGCGACCCTGTGAAGCTAGCTAGTATGTTGGAGATACAGTCTTGGCTTAACAACAAGGACGAACTAGCGGCGACGGTGACATCCATGACCAAATATCTGCAACAGAGCGAAAAGGTGGCGATACTCCCGGAGGGAGTCGCGTCAGAGTACATAGAGTTGCTCCTCTAGGCCATGGAGCAAACAGATTCACCGAATCCGATCATGAGGGAGCGGTGGTGGGAGTATCGATCCCAGATGGAGCATCCACCAGAGATTGAAGGATCGAGCATCTACAGGGTGCCGTTTGTGAGGGTGTCCTGCCAGAGCGAGCCGGTGGAGTCTTCGTCGACCGAACCCAACTGCAATAGGAGAAAAGCAGTTGGCCCGATGACGCTTCCCCGCCATCGTCTCCCTCGCCGTTCACATCGTCTCACGGGGTGGCTGTCTGCTGCCGAGGAATAGGAGGGGAATGCCCCCCTAGCCCAATAGTCGGGCAGGTTATGAATTGTCAGCAGGAGCTTAGGGTTGTCAGTATTTGCAGGTTGTGAATTGTGTTTTGTGTAGTGTATTTTGAGAGTACTTTAAGATATGAATGTCTTTTGAATTTCAGATTTGCAGTATTGAGCATATGAAGTATTTTATGAATTCTAGAGATCTATTTTTAGCACTTAAAAAAATGTAGTATCATAGAAGTATAAAAGTGCAGACAATGTGATTCTCAGAGAAGAAACTGCAAGTTTCAGTTTCAGATAAGAAACTGCAAGTTCAGTTTTAGATAAGAAACTGCAACTTTCAGAGGCAGAGCATTTATATTAACACGGCCTTTTCAAACAGGGTTAACATCATGTTGGAAGTTTTATTCATGGTAGAAAATGGAACTACCAGCCAGTTAACATCATGCTGATCAACATTCATGCATAGCACATCTTCATATGATGCACAGTCAAAATGCCCACACAATGTCGAATGTGCGAAACACAGAGAAAACGAAGACGAAGTTTTGGCAAGTGTTGGACATGGTTTTGGGCTGCCCCGTCTAGGCTTTCATTTTTAACATGCGCAGCCCATGACCTCGGATGGGAGGTCCATAGGCATGTTTGTATTTTCTTGAGGGCTGACCGGCCTATGGACCTCCCATCTGAGGTTTTATTTTTCCTCAATATCGGCAGCCCAATTTATGTAATTTTTTTTGAAGAAAACGCAGAGGTCTGTTCTATTTTTCTATATAAGAATAGGAACGCGAGGTCCAACTTATGTTTCCCTTATAACTATATTATATATATTTAAATTATTTTATATGTTATTATATATTATTTTTATTGTCATCATATATTTAACAAATACTTACATATGTAAGAAAACAATATCCCACATCTTATTAAGTTATAAATAATTTCTTAACAATAAAATTCTGGATTGTTTTGGCACGAAAATCCTAGTGATTGTGTACAAAAGCTTGGTAAGATTTAAGGATGAATATAATAATATCACTTATTATTTAAATATATTTATAACAAAATGCTCAGCCCCTTTTTATTTTTTGATAACATTACTGGCCCAACCCAACATTATAATTAGAATCAGCCAAGCAAAATCGTGTATTTCGAGAAAGTGCAAATGGCCTGTAATTTTTTAGGAAATAAAATAAATGGGCCGCATGGACGCTACATAATTTGTTCACCCAGCCCAGCTAATGGCTGTAATTCAAAAAATATATATCATATTGACTGTAAATTCTACCGCACAAAAAAAGAGTGTAAATTCTGAAAAAATGGGTTGAATACGTGCCACATTTTTGGAGGCTGAAATGTGGCCCAATAGGTCGAAGCCAATGCAAGTCGTTGTCAATTTAGTCAACAAGTGATTTTGACATGTTAGCCGTTGGATTTACATCCAACGACCGGCATCCATCTTCAATCTCTCGTCTTCTTCCTCCAGCGCCGCCGGGACCACCTCCCGCCTCCTGCTGCTAGCAGCTCTGCTTAGCACGCTTCGCTATGAAGCGCTACTCCACCTTTGGCCAGGCCATCCCTCCACCCCTCCACACCTCATGTTCTTCTCCACCGACTGCCGAACCACACCGCACTAGAACCAGTTAACCCTCGCACACCTCTCCGTCTGCGACTCTACTCCCGCGCCTTCCCATCTCCGGCTCGTTGTTGTCCGGGGCCTCGCCGTCGTCCACCACCTTGGATGTGCTCGGCGCGGCGTGGTCAACGTGGTCAATGAACGACACCATCGGAAGTAGACTGTGCGTGGAGTGGCTGACAGCTGGGTCCACGGCCGCACACAAGGAAATGCCTCCCGCTGACAGGTCGGACCCACCAGCTATCTTCGCACGCAAGGAAGTGCCTCCTTATTACGCACAAAAAAATGAATACTCCCCCTGCTAGCTGGAACCCAGCATAGTGGGAGGCTGACTTGTGGGCCTACCAAGTTGACGGGGACGGAGGTCTTTGTTAACTTAGTCAATATGAATGATTCTAGCTCCTGTTACCGTACGATGTTCATCCAACGGCCGTAGTGCTTCTTCAACCTCTGGTCTTCTTGCTCCAGCCGCCCAAACCAGCGCCGTTCGTGCCGCATGCTCCTGCCTCTCGTGGTCGGCTGTGATGTCGCGGAGGCCTCACCGCCCCCTACTACTACCACCGCTGGCCAGGCCATCCCTCTACTCACCCACACCCCCTGTTATTCTGCGGTGACAGCAGCCTCACACCGAAGTCGAACCAGTGAACCCTCGTACTCCTCTTTGCGTGGGCATCCACTGCTACGTCTTCCCCGGCTCCGAGTCGTCCCCTTCCTAGGCCTCGCCGTCGTCCACCACCGTGGTGCTCTCGGCGCGGCGTGGTCAACGTGGTCAAGGAATGACTTCCATCGAACATGGACTATACGTGGAGAGGCTGGCAGCTGGGTCCACGGCCGCAGTAAGGAAGTGCCTCCTTATTAGCAGAAAATAATGATTCCTCCACCTGACAGCAAGGACCCACCGTACAAGCCACCATATTTCGTGAAAAAATGTTTCCCCCTGACTGCTGGGACCCACCAGCTACATCTTCGCACGCAAGGAAGTGCGTCCGGGCAAAAAAAAGGATTCGCCCCCTGACTCCTGGGACCCACCAGCTATATCTTCGCACGCAAGGAAGTGCGTCCAGGAAAAAAAACAATTCGCCCCCCTGACTGCTGGGACCCACCAGCTACATCTTCGCACGCAAGGAAGTGCGTCCAGGCAAAAAAACGATTCGCCCCCTGACTGCTGGGACGCACCAGCTACATCTTCGCATGCAAGGAACTGCCTGACAGTCGGGACCCACCTGGTCGAAGCGTACGTAGCGTTGTCATTCTGGTCGCGAACGTGTACGTACATACTGGTCGATGTAGAGGCACGCACGTGTCGTAGTAGAGGCGCGCATGTAACATTTACACGTACGTACAACAGCCAGGGTGCAAGAAAGAAAATACGACCACGTACGTACATACGGGCGGGGTCTCGAACGCCTACTCGCGCATACATACGGCCAGGGCTCGTGTACATGGTTGGGTCGGAACGGAGAAACAGCATCGTCGTCATGTTCATGGGGAGGCAACAGAATGCGTCATGTTCATGGGGAGGCAACATAATGCGTCGTGTTCATGGGGATGCAACAGAATGCGTCGTGTTCATGGGGAGGCAATGGAATGCGTCGTGTTCATCGGGAGGCAACGGAACGCGTGGGAGCCAACCGTCTGGGTCGGAACGAAATGCGTGGTCATGTTCATCGGGAGGGCTTGGACGGAACAGGCGATGAAAACGAGGCCAGGCGTACCGCAGAAGGGAGGAAACGACCTTCTGTTCGACCGGCCACGTTCGAAACGGGATCCTGTTCATCGGGAGGGGTGTGGGGTACCGCAAAACGGAGGAGACAGACCTCCTACGGTCAAAACGGGGGTCCTATTGATCGGGAGGGGTGTGGCGTACCGCAAAACAGACGAAACGGACCTCCTACGGTCGAAACGGGGGTCCTGTTGATCAGGAGGGGTGTGGCGTACTGCAAAACGGACGAAACGGACTTGTGTTGGAGCCCTATGGTCGAAACGGGGGTCCTGTTCATCGGGAGGGGTGTGGCATACCGCAAAACGGGACTCCACGGGATACTGTTCATCTCCACCATCGACCTCCTCCAGCCTCCACGGGCTCCTGTTCATCCAGCCTCCACCGTGTGCTACTCCACCGGCTACTGTTCAACCACCCCTCCACGGGCACCCCTCCACCGTCTACTGTTCATCCAGCCCTTCACACCACGGGGTCCTGTTCATCCAGAGGCAACACCACCGCTCACTGTTCATCCCCCCCCGCAACGCTCACTATTCATCCCAGAGGCAGCATCGATCGGCTTCAGTTAGCAGCAGTACCGAAGGAATCACTCGATCGGGTTCGGTTAACATCCATCAATCAATCGCTCGGGTTCAGTAATGCGTAGCCTGCAGTGCAATCGCTCGGGTTCGGTTAGAGCCCAACGCCTCGCACACACGCGCATACGTGTACGAGAGAAACGCGCATCGCTCGGCCCCCGACCTCCCACCGTAACCGGGAACTCCCCGAAATTTTCCTCGCCCTTGCTTCTACCACGGGTTTTTCCGTCATGGACGGCCCAAAGAGTGTCATGCAGCTGCGTCTCCGGCCTGCCCAGGACGAAAAGCCCATTTTCTGTCATGATTTTTTGTCATAGAAGTAGGAGCCCACCACATCTATGATGATACCGGGTTTTGTCACAATTATTGTCATAGAAGTGTCATATGTATGACAGGAAAAAAAATTCGTTCGGTCCAAAATGTCACGGATGTGTCTTTTTTTGTAGTGTGGGGGTCAGAGGACGACATTGCGATGGGCGAGGCGGAGCCATCGGAGGGAAGGATAGGGAGAGGCGGTGAGGCAGAGAGGGAGCGGTGGGTACAGTGTGTTGGGCGGTGACAGGAGAGTAGGGGGAGAGTTATGAGCCGTCGCTTCCATCTCCGGCGCTGCCCGAGGTGTGCATCCGCCCTGCAGGCGTGGCCGCGCCAAGCTAGGCTCGCGAGAAACTGCCGATTCAGCAGATTTTGTCGGGCCAGGCTGCGGCCTGCTTTAAGCTTCGTGTGGGCCACAACCCGCATGCAGCCCAGGCAACCAAACATGCCGTGCACATCCCGCGCGGGCCTGGTTGGGCTGCATGCGGGCAACCAAACGCGCCCTATATGTCCTCTCATGCAAGCGTCGGTCTCCACACGTTCTCCTAGATAAGAGGAAGGAGAAAAGGAGAAAGTGCAAAAACGCACTAACTTAAAGGTGACCTTACAACCAACCATATCGTATGAGTGAATAATATTTCTATCTTTTGATGACATGATAATCTTATATAACCAGTTGTTGGCTATATTATTAACATTGCTCATGGGAACTACTCCCAATCTTGACCACACATGCGAACTACTCCCAAACTATGGACCCGCATGAATCCCCAACAAACACACTCAACACACATCTAGTTCAGCACCCAAGCACTTTGGTCACACCAATGGAAACCCATCGACCCAGAACCACTTGAAAAGGATATAATGACAGAGACAACAAACACATCTAAGCCCACGTCTGCAGCCTAGACAACTGTATCATGAAAGCATCTGCACCTCCCCATTATCGCTCTTGCATTTGCACTTCTAGATTTCTTCTTGCGGATGCCAGGTTGAGGGTGAGCGTCATCCTTCTTGCATTTGTCCCTTGATGCATGCCTTATGCTTCAAGAGAGATCGAATCATTTTTTCGAATTTAGCATCCAAGATATATAGGTATCCGACAAGCTTGATGAATAACATGTCCCTGAGGCTAGGTGTCGGCCCTCTAAACGCTTATAGACTTAGGAGAGTGCGTGCCAACAACATCTACACGAATGCCCACCTCGCAAGGCACAAGAGGAGGTGAAGGGGACACCTAAGCCACGACTGAGTGCACAAGCGATTCCACCTCTTTGGTGTAGTTGTCATCAACCAAGTGGCTTCCAGGAGAAGGCACCAACATGTCGGCCGTGATAACATCATCAACCACATATTCTACCGACATGACAGACTCATGTGCCTCTAGTTCCTCACATGACAGGGCGAATCATCGTCCTCACACGAGGTCGTCGCCGAGTCCACCTTCATATGCTCCATTGCCATAGGCAAAGCAGGTCATAGACATAGCCCCCGAAAATGAACTTGCGAGAAGGCATGCAATGGCAAGTATACGAGGCCCTTCAAGGGAGGAGATAAAGATCCAAGACTTATTAGCTGAGATGTATCACCGAGAAGAGATTATGTGGTGTCAGCGACCGAAGATGATGTGGCTGAAAGATGGGTACCCTAATACACGTTATTTCCAACAGAAAGCTTCTATGAGAAAAAAGAAAATTACAAGGTTGGAAATGATAGATGGATCTTACAGAGAGGATAGATAAGGGATGGAAAAAAATGATAAATGAGTTTTTCGGGCATTTGTATGCTTATGAGGGTTTAGCAGATTTGGAGGTTCTACCACTCACGGGGCCCAAAGGGTGACATATGAGATGAATGTGGATTTAAACAAGTCTACCGGGTCAGCTATTTTTAGACAAGTCTACTAGGTCACCTAGGAAGCGAACGAATCCGGGAGAGTTAGAGCATCTTCAGCCGTTGGCCCCCCAGGGGGCGCGTAAAATCGCCGCCTGGGAGCGGGTCAGCGCTAAAATTGGCCATGGGGGCGAGCGGGTTCCCCGCTACCGGCCCCAGGGCCGCCCCCAGACGTCGTTTATGTTTTAAAAAAAGGGTATTCAGCAAAGTTCGGCAAATTGGACAAATTATTCGGATAAAGTTCGGCAAACTGGACATATATTCGACATATTCGACATTACATAGCAAAGTTATTTTAAAAAGGCCGCAACTAAAACTATTTAAGGGTCGAAGAAGTCGCTGAGCGCGGCGAAGTCGCCGACGTCGCCGCCATCCTCGTCATTGTTGGCCTTCTCCTCTTTGACGCTGCCGCCCCTGCTGGAGCCCTGCCCGGCGTCGCCCTGGCGGATTGGTGGCGGCGACGCGTCGTCATCACTGTCGTTGAGGACGACAACGCCTCCCTCATCGCGACCCCGGCGCCGAACGGCGAACCGCTCGTAGGCGCGGCATTGGCGCTCCAGCTCCATGCGCGCCCAGTCTTCGCGCGCCCATTTCAAGGCCGCCGCATCGTCGAGCTCCTCCTTGACGCCACCTGCAAGCCCGGGCTTCGTCTTCATGACGGCGAGCCCTAGCTCCGTCTTCACGGCGGCGGGCCCCAGCTCCGTCTTTGGTTTGACGTAGCGCGGAGGAGCCGAGGAGGAGGCACGCCGGTCGCCCTCGTTGATGACGATGCCGATGCTGCGGGTGCGCCGACCGAGCGGCGTCTCTGCTGCGGGCTCGGCCTTGACACCGAACACCGTCGGCGAGCCGGAAGAATGGGAAGAGGAGCGAGAGGAGGAGTGAGAGGAGGAAGTCGAGGAGAAGCCGAACCTCCTGGGCATCCATTGCCCGGCGCTCCGGCAGGGGACCGGGGCGGCCGCCGCGGCGGGTCATTGCCGCCCTCAAGGTGCTCCAACACATTGTGGAGTGTGCGGCCGGGGGCGCCCCACCATACGCGGCACCCCTCGCTGTTCTTGACGCCCCCACCACCGACGCCCCGTCGGTGGACGCCAGCCTCTGCGCCTGCCGATGCTGGAAGTACGCCGCCCACGACGCGTGGTTGTCAGCGGCGTACTGGGGGAGGGCGCGCTGCTCCTCCGTCAGGGACGCCCGCATGCAGTCGACCTCGGCGGCGAAGATGGCGGGGCGCGCTTCGACGTCGGGCACCTGGGAGTGGGGACGCCCCCGTTGCTGAGCCTCCACCCCGTCGGTCCGGCGCGCATGTCTAGTGGCACCGAGATGTTCGCCTCGAACAAGAGATAAGCCTCCCACTCGTGGAGCGAGCGGCGGCCGAAGCCGTTGGCCGCCGCCGCGTCGCCGGGGAATCGCGCGGCCATCGGATGGGCTTGGGGAGAGAGGGAGGAAGGAACATCGGCGGGCGGCTGCGCACGGGGAGAGAGGCAAAGCTCGGCGGCGGCTGTGGGCTGGTGTGGCCAGTGGCGAGGGGGAGGCACTGGTTTTATAGCCTCGTGCCGTGTGTACACGTGGTGGGAGGGGAGGCGTCGTCGCGCCGCCCGTGATGAGGAATCAATGGCAAGGCTGGCCGGCGGCAGCCTTGCCATTGATTCCACGTGGGAAACCGAGGCGTTCCGAGGACGACGAGGCGCGCGTCGCTGAATCGGCGCGCCCGCGGTTCTTTCACGTCAAAATCGCTTGCCCCGGCGCCCCCGGGCGTCCCCCAGTGTGCCGGGTTTGGCCTGGGTCTGCCGGCGCTAATTTCGGCCCAAGCCGGCGAAAAACGGGCTCCTAAGGCACGACTGGGTCGTTTTTTCGACGCCGGCGTGAAAAAATCGCCTGGGGGAGCCGTGTTGGGGGCGGGGCTGGAGATGCTCTTAGCGGTAGTATTTTGTTGGACCGGACCAGGCGCACGAGGTGCATGATCGCTGGTTGCCTTAGCCGGCACCTACACTAATTAGGAGGTCTCTTTTTTCTTTTTTGAGGGGCAGGAGGTCTATCTTCTAGTCTATTTTTTTAGAAACACCTATAATTTTATTCATACTCATAACAATTACATATACAGTGGTTTGGATCTAAAATCCAAGAAAATACAAAGTGATTCCTATGACTAAAAATTACAATGAAATATTTTAGAAACACCTTCTTCGTGGCATTAATCTCTCCTAGAAGAAATACTCCAAAGGGCCTCCCATGCAG
>NC_057795.1:390268674-390278828 GCF_018294505.1 Triticum aestivum | reverse complement strand
TTATTTCTTATGTTTGTTGTACTACTCTGATTGAAAATGAATGATCAGAAGTTTTGTCGCGAAAAAGAAAAAAGAATACTCCAAAGAGGCAAAAACTTGAGTAAAAAGGCCGCAATTAGACTAGAGGAGCCATATTGTCATTCTTTTTCGGCATGAACATTATCAATGATGATTTTTCAAAGCGCCATGAAACTCCCATCTAAAAAGATGGGAAGCCTTGAAGATGATCGTACTTGGGCCTGGAATTATCGTCCGCGTGGCTGTTGGGCCAGACGACCTGGGCTTATGATAGTGGTTTTTTTTCTCAAAAAACCCCCCTCTGTCAATCCAATCCAATCGCTCGCTCACACACACACACACACACACACACACACACACATATAGAGAGAGAGAGAGAGGGGATGGATTTGCTATCCACACTAGCTCTAGTGGTTGTTATCGGAACCGTTGGTTGGCTTTAGGATCCGCACTTTTAAGTGGATAAGGTCCCGATTTTCTGGATTACTGAATTTCGCCACGGCATATTGGGAATGGTCGGCTGGACCTTTCTGTAGTGGCAGGCCCTAAGATGGCAACCTACTCTGTGACTATACAGGCGCACTCAGAACAGGAGCAGCTTCGCCTTTCTGAAAATGCAGACCGCTACAGGAACTACTTTGGGCATCTTACGAATTTGACCGACGGTGGCAATGTACTAAAAGTTCTTGGTCCGGCGTGCTGGACGGTCATTGTAAGAACTTCCATTTTCGTATGTTTCGTAAAAGGTTCGGCACCTTATGGAACTAGGAATTGGACTGCAACATGTCCTGTCATTTTTAGTCTAGCAAAAGGTAAGACGGTGCTGCACCATAATGGAACTGCGGCTCCATAAATTCGTTTTTCGCAGAGGAAAAGCCCCATGTTCGGCATCCAAAAAAGTGTGCTTAGTAAATGTTCGTCTGTCGATTTGCAGGATGATCGGCTCGGAGTGCATGCAGGCGTTGCATTTTGTCAGGTAAGTTCGTGTGACTCATATATACCATTATACCAAGTCGCATGTTTTTGTACTTTCTCTGACGATAATGCATTCATAAAACACATGCAGCAATGCTGATTGCATATTAGTTAATGGCTCTATAAGGATGTGTGATTCCCTCGCGCACGTACGTGTCTACTCTATGAGGTGTGTGACAGAGAAATCTATTTATGGTTTTAAATCAGTACTTGGTGATTTTTTTTTTATTTTTTTGCGATGAGTACTTGGTGATTTTACAGTATTGTTACAAAGTACAACGACATCACTCAGCACTACCTCACCTCCACTGCATATATGTTTACTTGGATCTTCAGAAAAGGGCAAGACCACCCACCCCCACCCCCAGTTTTTTGGTGCGTTTTTTGTAAGTAAGCGTGCGACGTATTTTTATTTTGTTGACAGACTTACTCTTGTAAACAGCACAAAGACAGGCATATGGATATACGCAGGAGAGACTTGGCCGTACGGTACGGGGCTAATCATCTCCAATCATCTCCTGCTCCGAACAGCCCCGACGTGCTGCGAGTGTTCTACCATCCAGGAATTGTGTGGGTTTTTGTTTCGACTCGCTTCCAAAATATAGTTTTGATTCCTATTTATTCTGTCCCTTTTGGATGACTGTCCTGAAATTGAACAGTGAGTTGGAGAATGCCGCTTCCGTCACCGATGCAGATCAACTGAGGTATGGAAATCACTGCCGCATTTTGCAGCAGCTGATGCATCTTGCATGTGTGCTTGACAAAACAAGTTTGTCTCAAGTCTATTATCGGAGCTCATGTGGCTATGGGCAACCTCTTCACAACGGTCGATGAGGATCATTTCAAGTTTTCCTTCAATGGATAAATTGTCGGTCCTCACCGTTTGTTTCCAGATCATCAGATCTCTGAAGGCTAAAGATTGTTGGTCCACACAGGAGCAACTCCACACAGCACGCCAATTACCAGCTTCGCATCTTCGTCAAAAAACTGGATGTCGTGCTTGTGATCGATAGTAGTTGAACTTGCCTCCTCGTCGATATGACTTAGAATAGACATTATAAAATGCCTGTCCTTCCTGGTTATTTTCCGTAGCTCTAGCAGCCTCCCGAACTTAATCTCGGCGACGTACTTGTCTTTTCACGTCATCCAACGAGGCGATCAAATCATGCAACTTCTTCACGCTGCTCTTCAAGCTCTTGAAATTTGGGAGGGACACCGAATGGTCTGCTTGGCTGCGGGGAGTAGTCTCGGTGGGATTTAGCCGTCGCGTGAGTTTGATCACGGGCCTCTCCTCGCTGTCAGCGCGAGAACATCCAGGGGGAAAACGATGGCAGGCGAACTCTGAACCCAGGATTCCATGAGCCACGGGACGGGCGTTTCGTTTCGGGTGGCGAGCATTGACCCTGTTCCAGTACATCCGATGTTCCATGTGGCCATTGCGTAAATATCCACGCAGGTTTGCTGATGGAGAATTTTTTCACTAACGCAATGTCCGTTCCTTTTAACTGTATAAAAATAATCTATTCCTTAGCTAGTGGAAACCAACCAATGGTTGGACGGTTAGATGGACAGTGGAATCCCAACCCAGACCGGCAATGCACATGGTGCGTGCATTTATCATGGACTTAGAGTAACTCCAACGCAGCGACTCAAACCGATGCGATTTTCGTCCGTTTTTTGTCCGTTTGGCTCGGCCGAGCGGACATGCATGTTTTCATTTTTGTTTGGGTCAGTCGGTGTGCCCAACAAGGCGCAGACACACTTTGGACATGTTCGTCCCGAATTGCGCCAAACACCTGGAGAGCCACCGCTCTCCTGCGCCGCAGCCCTGCCTGCAGACGAGGTCGACACCAGCCCCGAGCTCCTGCCGAACCCACCGTTGCGCCCACTTCCCGCAGATCGCCTGCGCGCTTGCCCGCATCCCGCCGCTTGCTTGCGCGAACTGTCCGTGCCCGCCCGCACCCGTGGCCTGCCAGTGCCCGCCTGCGCGCCTCCGCCCGCTGCGCACGCGAGCTCGCCTCCGCCTGCCATGCCCCCTGCGCGCTCGCTCGCGTCCTGGCCGCGCCCGCCTCCGCCCGAGCTCACCTCCATCGCGCCCGTGTCCTGCCGCAGTCGCGTCCCACCGCTCGCCTGCGCCGGCGTCCAAACCGCGCCCTCCTCTGCCCGAGCTCGCCTCCACCGCCGCGCCCGTGTCCTGCGGCGCCTGTGCGTGCTGAGCTGGCCTCCACCCGCTTCGCGTCCCACCGCTGACCGCGCCGCTCCTGCGCGCTCGCCCACGTCATGCCCCCGTTCATCCACGCCTATCAGCGGCGTCTCAAGGATGGCCCGGTGAGGCAGCCCGTCGCCGGCGGACTCCACGTTGTGTAGGGACGTGATGATGCCGCGCTATTTCATCTTGCCCTTCAGCACCGACCTGAGGAGCGAGCCGCCCACTGGGGCTGGTGAACAGCAACATCTCCTCGCTTGTCCCCTGTGCGGCAGCTGTACCCGCAGCGGCGGTGGATGCCGGCGAGCTCACCTTCGCCTGCCGCGTCCCCACCACTGCTCTGCCCGTGTCACCACGGGAGGAGGAGTAGACGAAGTGGCTAGCGGCGGTGGAGGCCGGCGAGGCGCTCAGCATTCCCGGTGGCCTGAACATGGGAGAACAAGAGAAGGAGGAGAGAGAGGGGGTGGGTGGGATGGGCGGTTGGGTGACCTTGTTGTTTGGATGACAGATGGGTCACCACTCGCATGCAGTATATAGATATATCTATTTATCTCTCTCTCTCTCATCCTTTATCATCTAGAGTGACGCGCACAACATAAAAATATTAAGAGTGCGAGTAGAATATGGCAGGAGGGAGTGTTATTGAAATGTTTAGGAAAACATGCTTTTGCGAATCCATACAACGGCATGGTCATGTTTTGTTGATAGGTTTTGAAGGCAATTAAATGTGTCATGTCATTACAACACAACATCATCGCCCGAAAACCACGCACAGTGTAGTAGGGCGATGGTGGGTGCAGCACCCACCGTATACAAAGGCTCTAGTTCACAGATAAGAGTGTGCCCCCGTGCAAGTAGGTATGGTTCCGGAAATGAAAAATTTAGGTTTCTATGCAATCTAAGCGATGCGGTGAAACTATGCCGCTCTCTCACTCACAAACAAACCTTCTCTCTCCATATCTATCTATCTATCCATCTATCTATCTATCACTACCTCTCTCTCTAATCACTTATCATCCAGACCAAAGCTCACATGGTGTATAGTTGGAGTACGAGTGAAAAAGGCCAGAAAGAGGCGCCTATTCATGGTTCAGAAAATGTGTTTGGCCAAACCCATACAATGGTCTGCTACAAAATGTTGTAAATGGATTGTGGAGGCAAAAAGAAACTACCATGTCATTACAACGCAAATATCGTCATTCGGAAAACATGCACGTTGTAGAAGGGGTGACGATGGTTGCAACGTCGTCCACCGTATCGAAAGGTTCCCGTACTAAAACAAAGGGTGCCCTCATGCAGGGTATGCATGGTTCTGACGATGTAAAATTGAGGTTCATGTGTAATCTAAACCATGTGGTGATATGATACCACTCTCTCAGACAATAACAATCCTATCTGTATAGATGTATCCATTTATCACACACCCTCTCTCTCTAATCCTTTATCATCTAGACTAACGTGCATGCAACATAAAATAATTAAGAGTGCGAGTAGAAACAGGGAAGGAGGGGGTGATGTTGCAATGTTTAGGAAAACATGTGTTTGCGAATTCATACAATGGTGTGCTCATGTTTTGTTAATGGGTTTTAGAGGCAATTACAATGGGCCATGTCATTACAACACAACATCGTCGCCCGAAAACCTTGCACGGTGTAGTAGGATGGCGATAGGTGCAACGCCCACTATATAGAAAGGTTCTCGTTCACACATAAGAGGGTGCCCCAGTGCGAGTGTGCATGGTTCCGGCAATGAAAATGTAGGTTCCCATGCAATCTAAGTGATATGATGAAACTATACCGCTCTCTCACTCACAAACAAATCTTCGCCCTCTAGATCTATCACTATCTCTCTCTAATCCTTTGCCATCTGAATCAAAGCTCACAAGGCGTACAAGAGTTAGAGTGTGAGCGGAAAAGGCCAGACTAAGGCGCCATTTCAAGGTGCGGCAAATGTGCTTGGACAAAGCCATACAATGGTCCGCTCAAAAATATTGTAAATGGGTTGTGTTGGCAATTAAAAGCTACCATGTCATTAAAACACAACTATAGCCATTCGGAAAACTTGCACGGTGTAGAAGAGGTGATGATGGGTGCAACATCCACTGTATAGAAAGGTTCTAGTAGTCAAAAAATAGGGTTCCCTCATGCAGGGTATGCATGGCTCTAACGATGTAAAATGGAAGTCCCCCTTTAATCTAATGATGTGGTGATACTATATACCGCTATCTCACTCACTAACAGTCCTATCGCTATCTAACTATCTAACACTCCCCCTAATCCTTTATCATCTGTACAAACACACACACGGTGTAAAAGAGTCGAGTGGAAAAGGCTAGGCGGGGGTGCATTTACAATGTCCAGAAAACGTGCTTGCCAAAGCCATACAACGGTGCGCTTGTATGTAACAACATCTACAACCGCAACCCTCAAATCCACTCAAAATGCTTGGGCGGGCTGCCCAGTCACTGCCCGGACCAAAAAACATCACTAATTGGGCTCCCCACAGATGGCCGAAGTGCCAGGGTTGTCTGACAATCCCCCTATTCAGTCCAAATGTGAGGCGGATATCACTACTAGGGAAACCTTATACACAGGAGCTTAGTAGTAGCATGGGTTATTTGTCACGCGCTACTACTACTAGCAAGCGTAGTAAAAATGCGTTACTAGTAACCCATAGTAGTAGCGAGTGTAGAAAAATCCGCGCTACTACTAAATAAATTCCATCATGCCTCCTCGGACAGGCAGTAGTCAGTGGCGGAGCCAGGGGTATTCCTGGGCATTCCATGGAATACCAAAGAATCTGGCCCATAAAAAATTGAGTATACATGTTATACACCGAAGCCCACTAGAGCAGCCCATCCAGCCACGCACCAAACGCCAACAACAGAGCAGGTCTCCGTCTCCCACTCTTCCTCTCTCGATATGCAAATCTCCAAACCTAGCTGACCGTTGACGGCGCCGGCGCCATCGCCAGCAAGCGAGGTCCGACGGACGAGGTGGGCCCTCTTCCCTCTGGCCGTCTCCCTTCCCTCCCCTCCGGCCTCCATGGCTGTGGTCCATGCGGGGCAGCGCCGCTGCGGGCTTCCTCCGGCCTCCGTCGCCGTCGGCAGTCACCGCTTCAGTCCGCCAGCCGACAGGCTAGAAGGAGAAGCCACCCAATGTCCAATCCATCCAGTACTGCATCCATCTACAAATTACCAAGGTAAATTTCCTCTGTCTTTTAAACAAATCTGAAGCTTTTTTGATAAATTTCCACTGCTAGAAGCCACTGATCTGCCACGGATTGATTGCTACTTTGTTGATTTGTTCTTGTATAAATTGTAATTGTTTGTACAATTGTCCATCAGTTCATACCACTGATTGCTACTTTGTTTGTCCATTCAGTCCATGCCACATTGCAACTGCCACTTATTTCTACTTTGTTTGTGTGATGTAGATGAAGAAGTATGTTGGCATATTTGAATTGTGGGACATATCTTCAAACTAAGGCAAGGAAAACAATTTCTACGTCCACATTTGTTGTCTGTTCTATTATATTGCTTTGGCCCATTTTTCTTTGCTAGTATTATTGATGTATGGTCATCGAGTCATTGATATTGTCACAATGTTATTTTGTGGCATCGATGTATGGTCATCGAGTCATACCTATTATATTGTTGTTAGAGATATTGTCACAATGATATTTTGCTACTATTATAAATGTATGGTCATCGAGTCACTGATGTTACCATCTTAACTATATATTTGTCGTTCTATTATATTGCTTAGGCAAAAAAAATTACAAGAATACCCACAAGCAAATTCCTGGCTCCGCCACTGGCAGTAGTAGTAGCGCGTAGTATTAAATCCGCGCTACTACTAAGTGAATAGCAGTAGCCCGTGTTGTACACCCGCACTACTACTAGCCAGTTTTCCAGAGCAACTAGTAGCCTTTTCCCTAGTAGTGTATGGAGATGTTCAAACGTGCCCGCCACGTTGGACTGACCGGAGGGTCCCGCACGGACACACGTCTTTGCCCAACGTCCGGTGAGGTAGCCGCTCCGGTGCGTCGCCCGGTGGTCCAAATCTGGCTATTTAAGCTGGAAGGCGACCCAACCCGATTTGCATCTCATTTCCCTCCTCCAGCCGACCGAGCACTAGAAGATAAGTGGTCTCTCCAAAATTAGTAACTTGGTCACCCTCATTACTGTTTCTACAAAAATAACGATAAGCGTTCTGGTTTTGCAGAATAATACTTCCAAAAATCAAGTATGGTGTGTGCGAAATATAAGAGCATCTGCAGCGGAAACCTCATACCAGTCTCAAACGCCCATGTGGGTAGACCGGGCATTGACTGGTCAAAAAGACACTGAGCCACCACAGTACCTCAGACCAGCCCCAAACACCCGGGCTATCCGGCACCCCTCACATCCAGCCCGAATGTAGGGCGAATATGAGGTGGCTCGAACACGTCTGCCACGTCAGTCCGTCCCATAGTGGACCGCTGCGACCCCACAAAATATCCCTGTTTGACGACCCAAAACCTTAGTCAACTTAGTCCGCCCCACTTTCTTCGTCCCCTCCTCTTCCGAATTCGATCTATGGATTCCGACCGCAGCAGCTTGAGCTCCGGCAGCGACGACTCTGACGTGGATGTGGTCGCTCTCGGCATCGCTTTGCGCCTGTCAGGGCGGCAACAGCTAACGCTCCTACGCATCGCCCCCTTCCACAAGTGTCGTAGTGCGGGCGAGGTTGTCAGGCCCTCTCGTCCGACACGCAGCACCGACGAAAGCATCGCCCGCTTCGCTCCACTCCAGGTACGCCGCGTCGCCGCTCCGCCCCTTCTCAGCCATAGCCATTGTTGGGTGCTCGTGCCCTCGCTGACACCGGGCTGCTCAAAGAAGAAGACGGGCGAAGAAGAGTGTGGCGCCGGGCAAGTGCACGCGCCGGTGGATCCCGAGGATGCGCTCCTCGCGTTGGTCCTCCGCCGCTCCCTGACGACGGCGAAGTCGGACGAGTGACGACTCCTGTGCAAGAACGTCAAGGCGCTCTAGCTCGCCATCGAGCTGTCGGAGCACGAGGCAGCAGTGCAGGCTACTTTGCTCATACTAATTGTGTCACCATGATTTTTTTACCATTTACCCCCTGATTTTTTTGTGCCATTGAGTAGAAATTTACGTGTTGCCATATAGCTGTACAAGGAAAATATATAACACAATAGTTTGTCTCTGCGGCCTAAATGGCAATTTTGTATGAATGGATGAGCAGTTGAAGCATGAAACTTGAAGATGCCTTCCCTGAGTGTACTATGGTGGTGTGCTAAGTCCGTGCTATGGAACGGAAATCGAGAAACTGGACTGTGGCGGCAGTGATGCGGCATTGGGTGCTGTGAAAAGGGTGGCAGGAATTGTTTCGTCGCGTGATGGGAACGGGTTGACTTCAAACATGGTGAGTATCACAAGACCAAGAAATGCACGTGATAGTCAAAGGCTTGGGGTCGAGTAATACTCTACACGTTAAGCACATGGACATAATTAGGAGACTGCCATACCACATGGAATACCACATGGAGACAATTAGGAGACCGAGTACGAATGATCTTTGTAGTGTAGCTTTGTTTGGTACGAATGGCACAAGCGGCCATGGTTGCTGGCAGCTAAGTCATGGGTGAGAGCTTCTCGTCATGGGTGAGGATTTTGGGGTGCCTGAATCAGTCGACGACGTGCACCTACGCGGCTACGCCTCGAAGTTCTTGAGCTTATCAGCGTCGCCGCTCTCGCCATGCGCAGAAAGGCCAGCGTGGTGCCGTCGGCGAGGAAGAACTTGTACACGATGCTCGACTCGGTGGCCCTGAGGATATAGGCAGGCCGACGCCTTGAGCAGCACCTCTATTCTCTAGCTCGCCATCGCCGTCGCCTACCATTACCTGCGTCACGGGCCCCTGTTGTTGCTGCTCGTGCTTCTTGATTGGTGCTACGGGATGCTCGGTGGGGACGCGGCAGGCGGAGGTGAGCTCGCCGGCCTCCACCGCCGTTGCGGGTACGGCTGCCGCACCGGGGACAAGCGCGGAGATGCTCCAGCTGATCAAGCTCACGGCTCCCTTCTTAAGGTCCAGGCCGGCTGCCTCCGCCGGCACTGCCACTGCCGTCGGACGCCAACCAGACGGACATGTCCGACCCTTGCCGCAGCTAATGCAGCATCGTGTTGACGTGGTGTCAGCCTACTGCCTTCTGCTGACGCGCTTGTCCTGCGACGTTCTTGAGTTTTCCTCTCGCCGGCGTCCATTGCAACAAAGGCAACATGCGGCAGCCAAAATCCGTTCGTCTCTGGGATCAGTGCGATTCCATTTCGTGAGATGAACCAAACACGTTTCTGTTTTACCTCGTTCCCTTTACATTACCAGCATGACACATAGGTACGTTTGTGTTTACAACGCTGAACCAAACACATAGGTACCAGGTTAGCGGTGATAACCAGCTTCGATTTCTATGACACGTGTACGAAATGCTTGATCACGTGAGGGAAGCGGCGCGTCCAGTGCAAAAAAAATTCTTTGCTTTTCTCGATGAGTCAAGTGCACACACTAGTCTAGAAAACTGGTTACGATCTTATGTCCCGATGAGTCAAATGTTAACTACAATGTCAACAGCAGCCCACCAGGCTACGATGCTACTAAAAAATGGTACACACGAAAATAAAAGGTTTTCTGTGAACCGTTCATGCGAACCATGCACACAGGCTGGAACCGAGCGAGTAGCTGGGCAGAAAGTCCCCCAAGCCGAACGAGGCTGGGCCCAAGTCTGGCCACCTGCCACTTTTGCCAGCCTATGACCTGCCACTACTGGCCATTTGCAGCCCGGGTGGTCCTGCTTAGTCTATATAAGGAAATAACGTTCAACCACTCAATATCAAAGAAATCAAAAGAGGTAAAGGGCAGGGACCAGATCCCAACACAAACGGGCGCTCGTGATTGCAGC
>NC_057795.1:390266829-390268398 GCF_018294505.1 Triticum aestivum | reverse complement strand
TACTAGGAAAAGTGCACGTGCGTTGCAACGGGAGAATACAGTAATGTGTAGCGCAACGTTACTGAGAAAATGTTAGAGTTCAAGTAAAACGTATAATTATGTTCCATTTTCACTTGGTCACGTAATATCAAAAGAAAAGCCGTCCGCTTAGGAAAAAAAATCAGAAGTGTGTGCTTTTGTGGATATGCTTGAACGAAATATCACATTTGATTACACTAATAGAATATCTCAAGTCGGTTTAAAGATGTAGCAAAAAGTATCATATTGAAACACGAAGTTTCTGAACCGACTTGCATACATACTACTGAACATTGAACAATAGTTGAACCTGAAGTTGCTGGACAGCAATTTGTGGCTCCAATTTAACCATCCGAGCTACTATATGAGAGATCATGAGTTTGTCTAATAGAAAATCTTTTCTGGCGTAACATTATTCCCTGATTGCTTTGGTTGTTGGAGGTTGCCTCTACCATCAACCAATCCAAAGAGACGTGAGGCTGGATTTTTTGGCAACACAATTGGTCAGGCAACTGGGATGTAGGCGTGTAGCACCATCTCTGGCTCTATAATTTCACAAACGATAAAGATAATCTGAAAGGCAAGACTCTATCCGCGGCTTTGATGTTGGACACAAAGTTTGATGGTGCTGACTTAACAGAAGTTTGATGGTGCAATTCAAAGGTAACAAAAACATAACTACAGACCTTGATTTGTTCTATACAGCACTTCTTTGTTCGTTGTCTCATTGCTTTCAAATACTACCCTTTCATATATCCTTTGCAGTCCATGCGTTGCAACAGAAGAAAAGAAAAAAATGTGCTTCACTGGGAAGCAAAATACCAATTATCATTAATCAAGCTGGCAGGTGCAGAATAAATTTAAAATAAAGACAACCGTACCGATAATAAAAATATTGCACACGCAATGCTTATTTTAAGCTACCATCAGACAATAAAAATGTGGTATACTTTGTTTGGAGGTAGATCAACTAAAGACTCTATTGCCATGACATGTAATTGTCTGTGTTTTGACACCAATAATGAGACAAGTTATTTTTTATTTACTTTCTAACACATGTGTGACGAAACCATACCGCACCTTTATATTAATTCATAAAAAAACAAAGAAACAACTGGCCATGTGTGCCACGCTATGACGCTAGCTACGTAATAACACGTCGGCTGGCTAGAAGAATCCAGCGCGCCTCGCTGGCGCTCGTATGGACTCGCTCATAGGCTCGTAGCCTTCCTCCGTTTTCTCTAGCACGAGGCTCTGCTCAGTTATCCGTATCCCCCGACCTCCTCCCACCAGCATACCAGGACCTTCCCTTGGTTGCGACGCCGCTGCCGTCTGCGCCCACCGCCGCCGGGATCCTGCCCCATCCCATCCCCTCCCCCACAAAGCTCCGCCACCCGCCGGGATCCCCCCTCCCCTCCCCCCGGCTCCCCCCGAACGGGAGGTTCTGGCCCGTGGTGGTGCCACACGGGACACGGGAGTATTAGAGCCACACGGGCTGCAGCGCCTCCTCGGCCGCCAGCGCACGGGCGGGCGCGTCGAAGGGGAGCTCGT
>NC_057795.1:390236391-390266388 GCF_018294505.1 Triticum aestivum | reverse complement strand
CTGCACCAAAGAGCCGTCTGGGCCGACCACCTTCGCCGTGGCCACACGCCGGCGACGGCCGGCGACGGCGCACGACGGAATGGGCGTAGCCGCCGCCGTTGCCGCAGGAGGCATGGATAAGATGACGGGAGGACAGCGAGTGAAATTCAAATGAGTACAGGAGTTTTGTTGCAAAATGAAACGTTATATAGAGACCCATACTAAAACAGGGACTGCGGGTTGATTTTTTATAAACCGAGGGGCTTTTTCGCAAAACGCCAGCGACGACGGACGACCAGAAACCCACGGCGCTTTATTATTAGAGAAGATGCGGGACGAAACCAAGAATATCACCTTGCTTTAATAGTAGGTATATATATATATATATATATATATATATATATATATATAGACCTGCTAAAGTCAGCGTGCGCGTATTATAACCTAGCGTGCGCTCCAGCCGCCCATCAACCCACCGGTTGTACGCACTAATTAGACGAAGCGCGGGCTCGGTCATAAAAGCTACCGTAATGAACTTACGACCAGGCCCGCGCGCTTAACCAGGCTCGTTTCCTCAGGAAAAAAACCCAGTAGTAACGAGTTATGATCCACGCGCAAGTTAAGGATCCCACGCATGCCTACACCTAGTCTAGTGTAATTGACGATCGTAAAACAGCTCAGCCCAGCATTTAATTGCTACCATCCAGTAAATTGGGCTTGCAGTAGTAATGATGTTACCATCTAGTAACTGGACCTGCCCAAGTAGTAATGCATTACTACCCTAGTTTTACTAGGTTTATCATCTAGTAATTGGACCTGTAGAAGTAGTAATGCATTACTACCCTAATTTTACTAGGCTAACCATTGACTCCGTAGCGTAGTAATCCGTTACTACATTCAAGTGTTTTCTTTTCAACGAAAAAAGCTCTTGTAGTAATGCATTACTACCCTGGTTTTTCTAGGTTTACCATTGACTCCATCATAGCGTAGTAATCCATTACTACATGCTAGCAAGGTTTTATGCTTAGGTCTCCAACCAATGATTAGTAAGTGCCTCGTAAACAATCATCGTCCATTACCATCCCTACTATTCCCATTACTACCAATATATAGTCATCGCAGAGATGGGATACATCGGATGGTAAAAAAATTAATTGCGTTACTTTTTTACAAACCTCGTTACCCTTAACTAGTATTGCGGTGGAGCGCAGCTTTCTCCGCGCGACCCACGCGCCTAAGCGGCCGGAGCGCACGCTAAGAAGAATGCGCTCTCGCTTACATTAGCGCAGCCCTATATATATATATATATATATATATATATATATATATATATATATATATATATATATATATATATATATATAATCCAATCGCTCCCGACCTGTGGCAGTCGGATCCTCACTGCCGTCCTTAACCCTCCGCGGCGCCGGCGACAATCGGATCCTCACCCCGGTACTTTTTCTCCTTCCTCCGCCAGATGCCTGGCCTGGACGAGAGGCCGAAGAATTTGAATATTGTTTGGGACCCTCTGAAGGCTCATAGTGGGATCAAGGGGTTATCCAACCAGCCGAAGTTGTCCGGGGATAAGTTTAAACTGGTTGCCGAGGGCGTCCCTATCAAGTGTATGACCTGCGAATGCACTATAATGGATCCCGTTCGTTCGTGCAACTTGTGCAAGGAATGCACGATACTGTGTGAGAAGCAGCCCACGTTCCTTGAACTGCTGAGCAGCACGGATAAGAGCAAGCTGGATGACATGCACAAGAAAAAAGTTAAGGAGCTCATGGTCTACGATCCCAAGAGGCACTCTAATGTTTTCATCCGCTTCTGCGGCTTCCACCTGGCCAACTTCGACCTTGATGAAAAGTGTGAGTATCTGCAGTTCTTTGTTCACAAGTCACAACCATCAGCTTCCTTTTAGGTTTGGCTACTGATCAGAAGCATTCATCCTCTGGTTTGTTCTGATTTTGTATCTCTGCTCTTTTTAATTTCAGCAAATGCAAAACTTGGGCCATCATATGATCCAGGTGTACGTAACATGGCGGATTCAGCCATCAATGTTATTTCCTTGAGGATTGTTAAATCCGGTTCTGGTTACACATACCCGGTCGAGGTTTATGGTAGAGTTGTTGTGAGGGATGAGGTTGACTACAAATGTGTCCATCTGTTCGATCGTGAAAAGAACAATGCCCAACTCATCAATTCAGAGGTATGTATTTCTCCCTTCCTTAATTATATATAGTACTTCCTCCGTTCATTTTTGTAAGTCATTTCAGACAACTCAAAATGGGCTGTTTTGTACATTGTCTGAAATGTCTTCAAGGTCTTATAAAAGTGAATAGAGGGAGTAATAAAATCCAGATGATGTAGTTATCCACCCCACTGTAAAACTTCTATCGTAATTTTTGCAATTGGAACATTATAGCGTTCGCAGCTTGTTATCATGTGTCCAACCTATTGTTTCATCTTCTGTCACACCCTAGCTAGTTCATGCATTAGAGTGTTGCATCATGTCTATTCTTTCATCAGAAACCTGAAATGGGGATGACAGAACCCCCAGCCCCCTCTGAAACCAACTAGGGTTTATTAAAAACTTTTTCAATGAACCTGAAATGCCCTTCCAAAATGCCCATCATTTTTGTCTTGGTTCAGAACCGGTTCTGCCAAAAGTGATGCACATTTTCCTAGGTCATCTTAGGGTCTTTGAATTAAATCATAAATATTTGAATTTGGGCATTTAAAATTATATAAAATATTCAAATGCTCAAATATCTCCAAACTAAAATGTTTCATGTTGGAAATAATCCAACTATGGACCAGGAGTAGTTTGGTGATTTTAGGAGTTGCCTAAGTATTTTTAATAATTCAACAAAGTTGCAGAAGTATTAAAAAACAGAAAACAGGGAGTAACAGGAAAACTTACCTGGCGCCCGGCACCCGGCCCACCTGCCGGCCCAGCCCAGCGCCGCTCCAGCGAGCTGCTTGCCGGCCAGGCAGGCAGGCAGGTGCCCGACGGCGACCGCAGCGCGCGCCACGCAGCTGGCCGTCGCCCTGCTTCACCTCCTCGCCTCGGGGCTGGATGGATGAACTCCACGCCGCGCCGTGAACCTCCAGGACACCTCCATTCCCCCCAACTCCTCTCTCTCGCGCTCCCCCGCCATGGCCGACGCCATCGCCGCCACATCCTCGCCGTAGTCACGCCCTCCGTCAACCCCACACCGTGCCGCCGTGTCCAGGAGCTCCGCCACCCTCCTCTCCTTCGAGCAAGCCGAGCCCCGAGCGCTCGCAAGGCCCGAGCCCACCGCATCGACCTCGACCGAACCGCCGTCGCCGGAGATCGCCTTCAACGCCGTCGTCGCTCCGGCCCGTCCCCGGCCGCACCAAGTGCTTCGTCGAACTCCCCGTGAGCTTAACCATCTTCCCCTCCCTTCTTTTCTTGCTCCCGAGCCGTGTAGCGACCTCCCGGAGCTCAACCGCACCCACCGCCGCGGAGCTCGTCGCCGACGTGCTCCCGGTCACCCTCCGGCCACAAACTGGTGTCCATCATGCTCACCGCGTCACGTAGCACCTAATCAGCTACTCCCCGCACCTCACCGACCCCTCTAGCGTAAAGTTCGCCCTCGGCCGAACTCCGGTGGCCGCCAAAGTCGTCGCCGGCGCTAACTCCGGCCACCCCGATCCCAAGGGACTCCACCAAGAGCTGCGGCTCGTCCTCAGCTCCACTCCGATGGCCTCCGCGACCCATTTGGTGGCCGGAACGGCCAAAACCACTTCCGCCGCCGCGTCGGGCTCGCCGGCGGCTAAACGCCGGTGCAGCCGACCTGGGTTTGACCACGGGTGGGCCCTGGTTGACTCTCCTGAGTCAATGACAGGTGGGGCCCAGCCCTGTTAACTTTTTAGGATTAGTTTAAATTAATTTTAGTTTAACTAATCACACTGACACGCGGGACCCACTGTCAGGTTTGACCCGGACCGTGTCCCGTTGACCTGCTGATGTCACACTGACGTCAGGCTGACGCAGTAATTGATTTTCTGGATTTATTCTAATATAGGAAATTCCAGAATATAGTTTAAACCTCAAAAATTCATAACTTTTAATCTGTAGCTCCAAATCAGACAAGTTATATATGAAAAATGATCAGAAAAATCCAATCTATCCATCTGTACTATTTTCATGCATGATTAAACAAGTTAACTTGATGTTTATTGCAGAACAAGATAAAACACTTTAAAGGGCCATGTATGAGTTTGAAATTTGAATCTTTGGTTTAAATTGGTTCAAACCTTTCTGGTCTTAGTTGCATTAGCCCAACACACTCATATTGCCATGTTCCATGCATGCATCATATTGTCGCACATTGTTTGGTGATGGCTGTGTATCGATGTTCTTTGCGGCAGGTTCTGCCCCCGAGGAGTACCGTGATTACCCTAGCGAAGAACCATATCAGTGCATCGAACCATCAGGCAAGCAACCACCTATTTGATCATATCGATACAATCCCATGTTCTCGCTCCTGCTCTCTCTTACTGCATTAAGACAACGCGTTTCAAACTGCTGTGTGCTACGGTAGTTGAACCCACTTCCTCTGCATGACCTGTCATTGCCACAATAACTAGATGAAACCCACTAGCATGTGTAGGAGTTGATTGAGCCATATGTGTGTGTTGTTCCTACCTTGCTATGCCTGCTATGCTTAGAGTCGTGTCAGGTCTGGATCATCTGGGTGATGGGCTGGAGTGAAATGATTATGTCGGTAATGAGAGTGGTGTGGTGAACACGATTTGGTAAAGGTATCGATGAGAGGCCATGTAGGAGTACATGGTGGGTTGTTTCATTGAAGCCGACCTTAAGCACTGAGATCTGTATGTGTGATTTAAGATACAGCTACTACCATGCATTGGGCCCTGAAATATGACCCCGCTCGACTTCTTATTCACCCTAGTTCTCTGTCCAGGAGTTGCAAGTAGTTTCTGGTGTTTGTAGCCTACTGGAGGCCGTGGACAGCGCTGACCGTAGGGGTGGGCTGTGATGCGGTAGGTACGTGGCCGGGAATACCGGGCACCCGTTAGGTGTCATGGAACCCTGTACACATCGTTCGGGGCCGTATGGGAAACCTCGGCCGGACTCCCTGCGGATGGAACCTGGATAGGCGATAAACCTGGACTAGAGACTTAGGTGTTTAGGTAGGTCGTGGTCTACACCCACGTCGGCTTTCGCTTGAAGTCTTCCGAGCACATGTCGTGTGCAGACGCTAAGTGGTGGAAACATGTATGAAGAAGTACACCCCTGCAGGGTTATCATGATCTATTCGAATAGCCGCGTCCGCGGTAAAGGACTACTTGGTTGCCTATACAGTTCATAGACAAGTAAATAGAAACTACTAAAAGCCTCAAGATAAGTGTGAGTGCCGAGGATGGCTCTTCCGTAGGAAGACGGAGGTGGATCCTCGGTAGTGTATTGAAGTGGTGAGTAGTGGACTCGTGTGCGCAAAACCATTTCAAGTTGGAGTCTCGTAGGATAGCCTAGCCAAGAGTCAAAGCTGGCTTGCTGCAACAACTCCACCAACCCTTCTTGATAATGTGCATGTATGTAGGATCTGATGTAAGTCTTGCTGAGTACCTTTGTACTCATGTTGCTATAATTCACATTTTTACAGAAGACGCTGCAACCCCTTCTGATGGGTTCTTCGTAGATGTTGACATCAATGAGTAGGCTAAGGCCCAGGTGGTGATCCTGAGCTTGTGAAGGACCACGTAGTATAGCTAGGCTTTCCAAGCCTCTTTTATTTTACCAGTTGTCTGTACTCAGACAAGTTACTTCCGCTGCTGGTTTGTATGACTGTATGACTTGAATGCTGGGTCGTGTGACCCGTACCTATGTGTATGTTATGTATGGCTCTCTGAGCCTTAAATAAAGTAATTGTGTTGTAGAGTCATGTTGTGATGCCTTGTTGTATTTGCACATATCGAGCATATTGTGTGTATGATTGAAATGCTTGGTATGTGTGGGATCTGACTATCCAGTTGTTTATCTTTAGTAGCCTCTCTTACCGGGAAATGTCTCCTAGTGTCTCCACTGAGCCATGGTAGCTTGCTACTGCTCCGGAACACTTAGGCTGGCCGGCATGTGTCCTTCTTCGTTCCTGTGTCTGTCCCTTCGGGGAAATGTCACGCATTGAGTACCGGAGGCCTGTTAGCCCACTACAGCCCGGTTTACCGAAGTCCTGCTAGCCCAGTGCTACAGCCCGGACCCACTTGCTGATGACCGACACGTTCGATGCTGGGTCATGGATGCCTGTCCCTGTAAGTCTGTGCCACTTTGGGTTTACAACTAGCCATGTCAGCCCGGGCTCCTTATCATATGGGTGCTAGCGACACTATCATATACGTGTGCCAAAAGGCGCAAACGGTCCCGGGCAAAGGTAAGACGACACCCGTGGGAATACCGTGCGTGAGGCCGCAAAGTGATATGAGGTGTTACATGCTAGACCTATGTGGCATCGAGTCGGGGTCCTGACAGCGTTGGTATCAGAGCAGGACTGCCTGTAGGTTCTCCAAGCCAAACTGGTCGATGTTGAGTCTAGAAATTCTTTAGTTATATGTAGGGGAATTGTTTGTGGGTTGGAACGTAAGGCTCTTTTTACTCCTTTATCTTATGACATTCTGATCTGAGTCAGTCTATTCTTCCATCGGGGGTTAAGGAATTAGAATCTTTTCTCTCTATCAGGCTCACGTGTTACTAATCAGTAGTACCTTATAGGTTTGATGGATACAAGCCTAGTTCAGTTCTACTACCACATTATGTTGCTAGGATGGACTCAGAACTTTGATATGATGTTGTTGAGTGTGTATGAAATCCTTTGTCAAATGTCTCAAAATCCTTTTTGAGCATTTACAGCTGTTATGCTGTCGAAATTTTGCTAGAAATTCTAATGCCTTTGCATTGTGGTTGTGCTTTCAGATGGCCACTCGCGACCTCAATCAAGTGGTTCGCCTGACTCGATGCCTAGATGTACCCAGCCATACTGCCATGTTGGTCAGGGTAATGACTGAGGCTGGATACCGTTGGTATCCTGAGTACACGGTCGAAGAGCAATTTCGAGACTTTAATCAAAGCCAGTATCTCTGCACTGTCAGGATATTTCCATCTTATCCTGGATCCACCGAGCCCCTTCACTGCTCCTATGGACTAGGGGTTACTATTGAGATGGCCGTGCAGGATGCCGCCTACTCTATGATGACCATCATGCGAGTCAGGACTGGCCTATTTCAGGACTCTGATTTCCGGTATATGCCAGGATCACTTCCGGGAGCACAAGGGTATCTCCAGGCTATCTATGCTGACCCCACTCAGGAGGATTCACGGACTCGCACCACTGCTGAGATGCTCGAGGATAAGGACCGTGAAAATCGGGCCTTGAGGCTAGAGCTTTTCAATACCCGTGCTGACCATTGGGCCACTTTAACTCGGTTTGCACCGGCGGTGCAAGCTGGATATTCGGATATGCGCGATCTCTATCCTGTGAGATCTGCTCTGCCAGACGTGGTGGGTTGGCGTGATGTAGGAGGCATCACCCCACCTCGCGGTCCCCGCAGGCCACCGTCTGTTGGTCCAAGACCTCATCCTAGCCCCTATGGTCCACAAGCTCCGCGAGATCGTCTGTTCCCGGATGATCATGTTGAGCTTCCAGGCTACGGAGGTGACTTCTACGAGGACTACTACGGATTGGCCTGAGTTAGTGGTAGTATCACTAGTCCGTACTAGCTGTGTCGTCTATCGTCCTGCGTGACTCGTGGGATATGACCTAGTTTGTACCGCTTTCCGGAGGTGTAGAAAAATAATGTATAGGAGCTCGGAGTGCCTCTGATGAGATGTAATCTTCTTTTCACCGTAATAGTACCTTGTTTGGTCTTGTACTAAACCTTGTATGGTGTGTATGACGATGGAATAAAAGAAGCAGTTTCTGTATCTACCATGTCATACAAATGATCATCTTGCATTCCGAGTTATTCCTTACATTCTGTATCCTATGTCAGAATCTTATCATTCTGACTAAATCATTGTCTTGTTTACCTAGGATGGTCAACACGCGCAATAACCCTGCTCCTCAAGAGCAGGCCGAAGGCAGTGAAGTCAGGAATGCAAATCTGCCTCATCCTCCTTCCCTAGCCGAGGTTATGCTGGAAGCCGAGAGAAACAAGCGGGAGACCAACCGTTTGTTGGAGCGTATTGAACAGAACACAACACACCATCAGAGAAATAACTTGGTGTCACTCAGTGATTTCATCAAGTTACATCCACCCACGTTCCACCACTCCGTCGAGCCTCTCGACGCTGATGACTGGCTTCGCAGTATTTCTCACAAACTGCGTTCCGCGCTAGTAGTTGAGGCTGACAAGGTCACCTTTGCTGCATATCATCTTGAAGTCCCTGCCAGTCTATGGTGGGAGAATTATGGAGCTATGCGCCCAGCGGGCCATGTCACTACTTGGGCTGAATTCAGCGAGGCTTTCCGTGAACATCACATTCCGGAGGGTCTCATGGACCGTAAACGTGAGGAATTTTGCAGTTTCACTCAAGGCCGACTCTCTGTGGATGCTTACAGCAGGGAGTTCGGTAACCTCGCACGATATGCAACTGAGGAAGTTTCTACTGATGCCAAGAAGCAAGCAAGGTTCCGTAAGGGACTTAGTCCTGAGCTTCGCCGCGACCTCCGTCTGCATGAGTGCACATCTTTTCAGAAGCTTGTTAACAAGGCCATCAGTGCTGAGACTGATCAGACTGATTATGACGCAACACGCAAGCATGGCCGTGACGTGGGTTCCTCATCCGGTGCTGGTCCTCAGAAGCGCCGCGTGTGGGTGCCTAACACTGCCCTGCCACCCAGGTTCACACCGAGGCCATCCTTCCAGGCGCCTCGCCTCGTTCAACAGTTTGCACCAGCCAAGCCCTATGGTGGTCCAACCAACAGTGCTCCTCCACGTACCAGTTCCGTGACTTGTTTCAAGTGTGGGGAATCAGGCCACTATATGCGCGAGTGCCCCCAAACCAACCCCAACCAATCTGCTAAAGCTGTTGGACGAGGCAAGCCGACAGGTAAAGTGTTCCACGCCAAGCCGGCCACCGCTACACGTGGCCATGTCAACTGTATCTCTGCCGAAGAAGCTCAAGAGGATCCCAACGTCGCTCTCGGTACGCTCCTTGTTAATTGCCACCCGGCATCTGTTCTTTTCGATACAGGAGCCTCTCATTCTTTCATATTCGAAAATTATGCTCGTTTGCATAACACCGCATTCTGTGACATGCCATCCACTATGGAAATTTCTACTCCCGGTTCTAGATGGCAAACCTCCAGGGTAAGTCATGGAAATGAAATCCAAGTCGATAGACTTGTTTTCCTTGCCTCTTTGATAGCTCTTAAATCTTCAGATATTAATATCATTTTGGGTATGGACTGGATGTCAGCCCATCATGCCAAAATTGATTGCTTCTCTAGGACTGTTCAACTCACCCATCCTTCGGGGAAGATAGTCAATGTCTTGACCCGAATAGCCAAGCGACAGTTATTTTCTCTTAACGCCAGCCCTTTGCCAGACCTTGAGGACGTTCCGGTAGTCCGTGACTTCCCGGATGTCTTCCCAGAGGAATTGCCAGGTGTTCCACCTGACAGGGATGTTGAGTTCATAATAGACCTTATTCCAGGAACTGTCCCGATTGCTAGAAGACCTTATAAGATGGCACCACTAGAACTAGCCGAGCTTAAGAAACAACTCGATGAGTCCTTGAAAAAGGGTTTCATCCGACCTAGTTCATCTCCGTGGGCTTGCCCCGTCCTCTTCGTCAAGAAGAAGGATGGTACGGACCGGATGGTTGTAGATTATCGACCTGTCAATTTGGTCACAATCAAGAACAAATATCCGCTCCCCAGGATCAACGACCTGTATGATCAGCTCGCTGGATCCTCAGTCTTCTCCAAAATGGATTTGAGGTTGGGCTACCATCAAATCAAAATCAGGAACGGGGACATTCCTAAAACGGCCTTTGTTACTCGTTATGGCCAATACGAGTATACCATCATGTCCTTCGGTTTAACCAACGCTCCAGCCACTTTTTCTCGGTTGATGAACTCAATCTTCATGGAGTATTTGGATAAATTCGTCGTGGTTTACCTCGATGATATACTCATCTACTCCAAGAACGAGGAAGAACATGCCGAACATCTAAGGCTAGTGTTGAAGAAACTTCGAGAGCATCGCCTTTATGCCAAATTTTCTAAATGTGAATTTTGGTTGTCAGAAGTGACCTATCTGGGTCATGTAATATCTGGTAAAGGTATTGCTGTTAACCCTGAGCGAGTTCAAGCCGTCCTTGATTGGACTCCACCTGAATCGGTCAAGCAAGTTCGGAGTTTTCTGGGCTTAGCGAGCTATTGCCGTCGCTTTGTCGAAAATTTCTCCAAAGTTGCAAAACCTCTAACCGAACTCCTCAAGAAAGATAAAAAGTTCGAATGGACTCCACAATGTGAGCACAGCTTTCAGGAACTGAAAAGACGCCTGACTTCTGCTCCCGTACTGGTACCGCCAGACTTCTCGAAGGACTTTGTTATCTACTGCGACGCCTCGCGACAAGGACTAGGTTGCATTCTCATGCAAGACCGACACGTAATTGCTTACGCTTCACAGCAATTGCACCCACATGAGGAGAATTATCCTACTCATGATCTAGAGCTTGCAGCCGTAGTCTATGCACTTAAAACCTGGCGACATTACCTCCTTGGTAATCGTTGCGAAATATTCACTAATCACCAAAGTCTGAAGTACATCTTCACCCAACCGGATTTGAATCTCAGGCAAAGACGTTGGGTCGAGTTGATCACAGATTTCGACTTAGGAATAACTTACACCCCAGGGAAAGCCAACGTCATGGCTGATGTGCTAAGTCGTAAATCTTATTGTAACAACCTGATGTTACAACAAAGTCAACCGCTTCTCCATGAGGAATTTCGGAAACTTAATCTCCACATTGTTCCTGAAGGATTTCTTTCCACCCTGGTGGCGAAACCTACTCTTACGGATCAAATTATCGCTGCCCAAAAGCGAGATAAGGGAATATCTAAAATCAAGGAGAACATTGCTAGCGGAGGTGCTAGTTGTTTCTCCACGAATGATCATGGTGTTGTGTACTTTGAGAACCGTTTAGTGGTTCCCAAGAACCAGCATCTATGGCAGTTGATCCTTAAGGAGGCTCATGAATCTCCTCTCACCATTCATCTGGGTAGTACCAAGATGTATCAGGACCTACGCCAGAGGTTCTGGTGGACTAGGATGAAGAGAGAAATTGCTCAATATATTGCTAATTGCAACGTCTGCCGTCGTGTAAAAGCAGAGCATCAACGGCCTGCTGGCACCCTTCAACCCCTAGCTATTCCTGAATGGAAATGGGATAAAATTGGTATGGATTTCATTACCGGTTTTCCCAGGACCAAGAGAGGGAATAATGCTATCTTCGTCGTGGTCGATCGTTTTTCCAAGGTAGCCCATTTCTTACCTGTTCGTGAGAGTATAACCGCTAGTCAGTTGGCAGACTTATACATCTCCCGAATCGTGTCTCTCCATGGTGTTCCTTTGGAAATTAACTCGGATCGAGGAAGTCTTTTCACCTCTCGATTTTGGGAAAGTTTCCAAAATGCTATGGGAACCCGCCTTTCCTTTAGCACCGCTTTTCACCCTCAATCAAGTGGTCAAGTAGAACGCGTCAACCAGATTCTAGAAGACATGCTTCGAGCCTTTGTTATCTCATTCGGAATGGAGTGGGAGAAATGCCTTCCATTTGCCGAATTTGCTTACAACAACAGCTATCAATCTAGCTTGGGTAAAGCCCCTTTTGAAGTTCTCTATGGACGACGGTGTCGAACACCCCTTAACTGGTCAGAAACCGGGGAAAGACAATTCTTTGGCCCGGATATGATTCAGGAAGCAGAAGAGCAAGTTTGCATCGTTCGTGAAAAGTTGAAAACAGCCCAATCTCGTCAAAAGAGTCAATATGACCGAAAACATAAGGCTATGACTTTCGAGGTTGACGAGAAGGCTTACCTTCGGGTTACTCCTATAAAGGGAACCCATCGTTTCAGTATCAAAGGCAAATTGGCTCCTCGTTACATTGGACCTTTTCGCATTCTCGCTAAACGAGGAGAAGTTGCCTACCAGTTGGAGCTACCTCCGCATCTCTCCAGGGTCCACGATGTCTTCCACGTTTCTCAACTCAGGCGTTGCTTCTCGGATCCTATCCGTGGAGTGGCCCACGAAACGCTTGATCTCCAAGATAATCTCACGTATCGAGAGTACCCCATTCGTATCCTCGATCAGGCCGAGCGTACCACTCGACGTCATAATATCAAGTTTCTCAAAGTTCAATGGCCGCACCGTTCTGAGGATGAAGCAACTTGGGAAAGGGAGGATCGTCTTCGACTCGAGTATCCCGCCCTCTTTCCGGAGGAACCCAAATCTCGGGACGAGATTCTTTTGAGTGGGGGTGAGTTGTCACACCCTAGCTAGTTCATGCATTAGAGTGTTGCATCATGTCTATTCTTTCATCAGAAACCTGAAATGGGGATGACAGAACCCCCAGCCCCCTCTGAAACCAACTAGGGTTTACTAAAAACTTTTTCAATGAACCTGAAATGCCCTTCCAAAATGCCCATCATTTTTGTCTTGGTTCAGAACCTCTGCCAAAAGTGATGCACATTTTCCTAGGTCATCTTAGGGTCTTTGAATTAAATCATAAATATTTGAATTTGGGCATTTAAAATTATATAAAATATTCAAATGCTCAAATATCTCCAAACTAAAATGTTTCATGTTGGAAATAATCCAACTATGGACCAGGAGTAGTTTGGTGATTTTAGAAGTTGCCTAAGTATTTTTAATAATTCAACAAAGTTGCAGAAGTATTAAAAAAACAGAAAACAGGGAGTAACAGGAAAACTTACCTGGCGCCCAGCACCCGGCCCACCTGCCGGCCCAGCCCAGCGCCGCTCCAGCGAGCTGCTTGCCGGCCAGGCAGGCAGGCAGGTGCACGACGGCGACCGCAGCGCGCGCCACGCAGCTGGCCGTCGCCCTGCTTCACCTCCTCGCCTCGGGGCTGGATGGATGAACTCCACGCCGCGCCATGAACCTCCAGGACACCTTCATTCCCCCCCAACTCCTCTCTCTCGCGCTCCCCCGCCATGGCCGACGCCATCGCCGCCACCCCCTCGCCGTAGTCACGCCCTCCGTCAACCCCACGCCGTGCCGCCGTGTCCAGGAGCTCCGCCACCCTCCTCTCCTTCGAGCAAGCCGAGCCCCGAGCGCTCGCAAGGCCCGAGCCCACCGCATCGACCTCGACTGAACCGCCGTCGCCGGAGATCCCCTTCAACGCCGTCGTCGCTCCGGCCCGTCCCCGGCCGCACCAAGTGCTTCGTCGAACTCCCCGTGAGCTTAACCATCTTCCCCTCCCTTCTTTTCTTGCTCCTGAGCCGTGTACCGACCTCCCAGAGCTCAACCACACCCACCGCCGCGGAGCTCGTCGCCGACGTGCTCTCGGTCACCCTCCGGCCACAAACTGGTGTCCATCATGCTCACCGCGTCACGTAACACCTAATCAGCTACTCCCCGCACCTCACTGACCCCTCTAGCGTAAAGTTCGGCCTCGGCCGAACTCCGGTGGCCGCTAAAGTCGTCGCCGGCGCCAACTCCGGCCACCCCGATCCCAACGGACTCCACCAAGAGCTGCGGCTCGTCCTCAGCTCCACTCCGATGGCCTCCGCGACCCATTTGGTGGCCGGAACGGCCAAAACCACTTCCGCCGCCGCGTCGGGCTCGCCGGCGGCTAAACGCCGGTGCAGCCGACCTGGGTTTGACCACGGGTGGGCCCTGGTTGACTCTCCTGAGTCAATGACAGGTGGGGCCCAGCCCTGTTAACTTTTTAGGATTAGTTTAAATTAATTTTAGTTTAACTAATCACACTGACACGCGAGACCCACTGTCAGGTTTGACCCGGACCGTGTCCCGTTGACCTGCTGATGTCACACTGACGTCAGGCTGACGCAGTAATTGATTTTCTGGATTTATTCTAATATAGGAAATTCCAGAATATAGTTTAAACCTCAAAAATTCATAACTTTTAATCTGTAGCTCCAAATCAGACAAGTTATATATGAAAAATGATCAGAAAAATCCAATATATCCATCTGTAATATTTTCATGCATGATTAAACAAGTTAACTTGATGTTTATTGCAGAACAAGATAAAACACTTTAAAGGGCCATGTATGAGTTTGAAATTTGAATCTTTGGTTCAAATTGGTTCAAACCCTTCTGGTCTTAGTTGCATTAGCCCAACACACTCATATTGCCATGTTCCATGCATGCATCATATTGTCGCACATTGTTTGGTGATGGCTGTGTATCGATGTTCTTTGCGGCAGGTTCTGCCCTCGAGGAGTACCGTGATTACCCTAGCGAAGAACCATATCAGTGCATCGAACCATCAGGCAAGCAACCAACTATTTGATCATATCAATACAATCCCATGTTCTCGCTCCTGCTCTCTGTTACTGCATTAAGACAACGCGTTTCAAACTGCTGTGTGCTACGGTAGTTGAACCCACTTCCTCTGCATGACCTGTCATTGCCACAATAACTAGATGAAACCCACTAGCATGTGTAGGAGTTGATTGAGCCATATGTGTGTGTTGTTCCTACCTTGCTATGCCTGCTATGCTTAGAGTCATGTCAGGTCTGGATCATCTGGGTGATGGGCTGGAGTGAAATGATTATGTCGATAATGAGAGTGGTGTGGTGAACACGATTTGGTAAAGGTATCGATGAGAGGTCATGTAGGAGTACATGGTGGGTTGTTTCATTGAAGCCGACCTTAAGCACTGAGATCTGTATGTGTGATTTAAGATACAACTACTACCATGCATTGGGCCCTGAAATATGACCCCGCTCGACTTCTTATTCACCCTAGTTCTCTGTCCAGGAGTTGCAAGTAGTTTCTGGTGTTTGTAGCCTACTGGAGGCCGTGGACAGCTCTGACCGTAGGGGTGGGCTGTGATGCGGTAGGTACGTGGCCGGGAATACCGGGCACCCGTTAGGTGTCACGGAACCTTGTACACATCGTTCGGGGCCGTATGGGAATCCTCGGCCGGACTCCCTGCGGATGGAACCTGGATAGGCGATAAACCTGGACTAGAGACTTAGGTGTTTAGGTAGGTCGTGGTCTACACCCACGTCGGCTTTCGCTTGAAGTCTGCCGAGCACATGTCGTGTGCAGACGCTAAGTGGTGGAAACATGTATGAAGAAGTACACCCCTGCAGGGTTATCATGATCTATTCGAATAGCCGCGTCCGCGGTAAAGGACTACTTGGTTGCCTATACAGTTCATAGACAAGTAAATAGAAACTACTAAAAGCCTCAAGATAAGTGTGAGTGCCGAGGATGGCTCTTCCGTAGGAAGACGGAGGTGGATCCTCGGTAGTGTATTGAAGTGGTGAGTAGTGGACTCGTGTGCGCAAAACCATTTCAAGTTGGAGTCTCGTAGGATAGCCTAGCCAAGAGTCAAAGCTGGCTTGCTGCAACAACTCCACCAACCCTTCTTGATAATGTGCATGTATGTAGGATCTGATGTAAGTCTTGCTGAGTACCTTTGTACTCATGTTGCTATAATTCACATTTTTACAGAAGACGCTGCAACCCCTTCTGATGGGTTCTTCGTAGACGTTGACATCAATGAGTAGGCTAAGGCCCAGGTGGTGATCCTGAGCTTGTGAAGGACCACGTAGTATAGCTAGGCTTTCCAAGCCTCTTTTATTTTACCAGTTGTCTGTACTCAGACAAGTTACTTCCGCTGCTGGTTTGTATGACTGTATGACTTGAATGCTGGGTCGTGTGACCCGTACCTATGTGTATGTTATGTATGGCTCTCTGAGCCTTAAATAAAGTAATTGTGTCGTAGAGTCATGTTGTGATGCCTTGTTGTATTTGCACATATCGAGCATATTGTGTGTATGATTGAAATGCTTGGTATGTGTGGGATCTGACTATCTAGTTGTTTATCTTTAGTAGCCTCTCTTACCGGGAAATGTCTCCTAGTGTCTCCACTGAGCCATGGTAGCTTGCTACTGCTCCGAAACACTTAGGCTGGCCGGCATGTGTCCTTCTTCGTTCCTGTGTCTGTCCCTTCAGGGAAATGTCACGCATTGAGTACCGGAGGCCTGTTAGCCCGCTACAGCCCGGTTTACCGGAGTCCTGCTGGCCCAGTGCTATAGCCCGGACCCACTTGCTGATGACCGACACGTTCGATGCTGGGTCATGGATGCCTGTCCCTGTAAGTCTGTGCCACTTTGGGTTTACGACTAGCCATGTCAGCCCGGGCTCCTTATCATATGGGTGCTAGCGACACTATCATATACGTGTGCCAAAAGGCGCAAACGGTCCCGGGCAAAGGTAAGACGACACCGTGGGAATACCGTGCGTGAGGCCGCAAAGTGATATGAGGTGTTACATGCTAGACCTATGTGGCATCGAGTCGGGGTCCTGACATCTTCGTTGCCAGAAACAACAATTTTTTTCATCAATTCTGCTGCATTCTGTTTTATGTGAGATTTCTCCATTGAGGTCCTGTCACTTGTTTAATCTGTTTCTATGTAAAGGTGGATTTTGTTCAGTTTCTGTGTAAATGTCTTAATGTTGACATGCTTTAATCATGGAATATGTTATGTCTTGCTAATCTGACCATACAACTCACAAATGTGCAGAATCCTTGGTAGGAACGGTATTGCAGTTTTGAAATGGTTTGAATTTATCTGACTAGCATGGTTTTCATCTCCAACTGTAGATGAGCTTGCACAACTCTCTGGGGAGTCATGTTTTGTCTAATTGTTTTTGTGAAACCTATTCAGGAGGATATGTTAGCTCTCACAGGTCCATGCCGAGCAATGGTTACTGATGACTTGCTATTTTTTGAGTTCGATTTGAAGATCAAGGGCAAGGGTGAGCATGACTCTGAAGTACAGTTTAGCAAAGGTGTAATACTGTACCATCTCGACCAGTATGACAAGCGCTTCACCCACCAGCTACCTAGCTTCCAGAGTACAGTGAAATTGGTATTGCAACATGTGGCAAATCCAGTGGCAGCTAGTGTTGAAGTCTATGTTTTGGATAAACAGCCCGGTGTCGACTTCAACGGTAAAATAACAGTTGGGACTAGTAGAAATTATAGACAACACATGATTGTTTATGATAGCAGTCTTCCCAGCAGTCACTTGATCAGACAAGATGGCTCCCTTGTGTTAATCATAATCTGGTAGCTGTCCAGGAGCCTTCAGAAGACCCTGCGTTCAAGGTATTGAATTCATGCTCCAGCCAACTAATCCAAAAGTCCGAACTGATGGAGAGAGGTGGGCAATATATTTGAACACCCCCCCTCACGTCTAGGCTACTTTAGTCCTTAGACGTGGGGTCGATGTATGCCGCAGAATCGTTTTATTTAATACTGCGTTGGCAGGGTCTTGAACTCAAGACCTCTTGGCTCTAATACCATATTGAATTCATGCTCCAGCCAACTCGTCCAAAAGTCTGAACTGATGGAGGGAGGTGGGCAATATATTTCAACACAAGGACGATGAACAAATGGTGGTGTATGTTTGTTTTCTTGATGCAGGTTGTGAGATTGAGGATGGGGATTATGCTGAGCCTGTGTTTGAGGATGCGGATTATATTAGGGCTGGAGACGAAGAGGAAATCAGCGAAGAGGATAGTGAAGGGGAAACTGAAGAAGAAGAGGATGAAGAGGATGGGTCTGTGGACCCTAAGAATCTCGTCACTCTCAGTCTCAGATATCCTCTGCGTGAGACTGTCTGTGAATTCGGTTCCTGCAAACTCAGAGTGAAGGTCAAATGGACTGCCATCCTTGATGCGCCTCCGCATGGTGAATACGTTACAAGATTTGGTGTCCTTCCAGATGGTTACAAGTCACCTAATTATCACCGGGGTTCGTTCTTCGATCGATAATGATTGTGTTATCTTGGTTGCTGTGCTTATTCTTTTTTGAAGTTCAAACATTTAATTATTCAACTCTCCCAGAGGGGATCTCGTCTGAAATTACATGCAAAATAAGGTCTGGTGGCATATGAGGCCACTCCATGCACAAATTATTCGAAACAGCTTCCCTGGCTAAATTGTGAGCAGCCCGATTAGCTTCTCTTCGCACCCATGCAATCTTCCACTCCTCTCTTGCCTCCATTATCCTCTTGATCTCCTCCACAATCGGCCCAAGGGGGGACAGATCCTTCGCTTTGCTTGCAAGCTTACATACTGCCTCTTTGCAGTCGGACTCAATATATAGTCGTGGAATGTTGCTGTACTTATTCTGCTGGTCGAACACTAATGTAATATTGGAGGGCGTCTGCGTAACTATGTCGTGCTATTCACTTTGGGAACACCTAATTATTGTTGGGAACACTAATTGTGCTCTTTTGGGTTATTTAGCGGTGGATGTATTTTTCATGCATATATATCAGAGTGCGCACTGAAGAAGTAGAATCTTGTGCAGTGATCTAAGTAAGGAGCTTTTACTATCTGCCATGGGTCAATTCTATTTTATTTTCCGTGCAAATACCATGGTGAGAATAAAACACCAGAAACTGGCTGAGAACTTAGAGCATCTCCACTCCCCCCACACCCACCCACCCGCGCGCGCGACAGGCCCCTAGGTCGTTTTTTTATCGCCGGCGCTAAAAAAAGGCCTAGTCGCGTCCTCAGGAGCCCAAATTTCGCCGGTTAGGGTCGAAATTGGCGCCGGCAGACCCAGGCCAAACCCAGTATGCTGGGGGCCGATCAGGGGCGACGGGCGAAAGAAAAAACCCGCCAAACCATCCGGCGCCAGATTCCCACCCTGTGGGCCCGCCGAGTCAGCGGCTGCATCGTCGTCCTCAGCGCCCCGCCTCGGCTCCCACGCGAATCAATGCGAAGGCTGCCGCCGGTCAGCCTTCCATTGATCACGGGCGGTGCAGTGAAGGCGCGCCACCGCGCATGCCGCGCCCTTCCCGTCACGCATCCACACTGCTGCCACCCCCTCGCCGCTATAAAAATTGCCCCCATCGCCGCTGGCCTCACACCCATCTCCCACAACTCTCTCGCCGTCGACCACCTTTCCCCTCGGCGCCCTTTGCTCTCTCCTCCTCCTTCCCAGATGGTCGAGCGTTTTCCCGACGACGGAGCGGCGGCCAATGGTTTCGGCCGCCGCCATCTGCACTAGTGGGAGGCCTGTCTCCTTTACGAGGCCAACTACCCGTCGCCGCCTGACATGCGCGTCTCGGGCTCGAGGAGGCTTAGCGCCGGCGGCGTCCCCGTCGCCCTCCGACGCTGAACGCCGTGTCTAGATCGCGCGGATCCAAGCGGTGCTGCCAGAGGAAGCGCGACAGCAGCCGAGGTACGTCCCCGATAGCCACGCGCTGTGGACGGTGTACTTACAGCGCCGCCACGCCGACCAGCTTGTGTCCACGAACAGCGCACCAGCACCACGGGGGCGCCACAACTCCAACGGCCGCTGGCAATGGTGGGGCGTCCCCGGGCGCACGCTTCACGTCGTCCTCGAGTACATCGAGGGCGGCAACACGTCGGCGCTAGAGTATCTAGCGCCCACTTTCTCGCGCCAGAGCGGCGGCGGCTCTTGGCTGCCGAGGCGCATGGCAGGGGTGTCGTCCTCTTCCTCCGGCACGACGACGCCGCTCGCCGCCGTCAAGGCCGAGCCCTAGGAGTTATCATAAACGAGGGCCGACGCCAACCTTCGCCTCCTCCCCGCGGCCATCTTCGCCTGGTCAGGCTGAAGAAGGAGCCGACGCCGCCGCCTGTCGTCATCAAGCAGGAGCACGCCCACATGGCCGCTGACCTTGAGACGGCCTCAAATGGGTGAGGGATGACTATGTCCGGGAGGAGATGGAGCGCCAACGCCGCGCCCTCGGGGAGATCGCCGCTTGGCGCTGCGGCCGCGACGAGGACGGCATCATCATCCTCGAGGACAGCGATGAGGAGGCGCCGGCGCCCACCAACCCCGTCCGCCAAGGCGACCCAGGACATGGCTGCAGCAAGGACGGCGGCAGCGTGCAGGACGACGACGGCAGCAGCAGCGGCGGCGACAACGGCGACTACACCGTCTTCTACAAGCTCCTCGACATGCAGTAGGCTCAGGGCGGCGGCGGCGGCGGCGTAGTTTTTAAATTTTTTAGTATGTCTAATATTTGTACAAAGATGAATGAAAATCGCTTGATTTTTGTCCAAATTCATGTCATTTTCTTTCAAATCTAGGCGAATTTGTATTTGAAAATACGACGTCATGGGCCATTTGGGACGTCGATTGGGAATCCAAGCCTTCCATGTCGAAATTTTCGCTGGTTCGCCCCTAAGCGGAGATATTTCGAGTCCTTGGGGCGAACAAATGGAGATGCTTTTAGTCTAGTCGTATACCTGTGAGCACACTACTAGTTTTATTTATAGACTTTTTTATATGGTTATAAACGAGTTGTGTACGGACCATTAATCCGAAAAAGCGCAGCCGAGCCCGTCGGAGAGATCTTTGGTGCTGATGTCTTATGTGAATAATGGTCCAAATGCATTGACGGCTACAGCGTGTTTTTCTTCACAATATAAAATGGCATGCATCATTAATTGTGCATGGGTGTACACCGGTGGTGGAGTACAATCCATAATGCTTTCCGGTTTTTCTGCCCTAGTGGTTTCCTCTAGCCTATGCACACAGCAAAACTAAAGCCAGGTTTTGTACCATGTTTTGAGACTCCAAAGCTTAGAGCAAGTACAATAGTGACACTAAAAAAAAGATACATCCGTGACATTTTAGACCGAATGAAATTTTTTCTGTCATATTTATGACACTTCTATGACGATAATTTTGACAAAATCTGGCATCATTATAAATATGATGGGCTTCTACTTCCATGACAAAATATCATGACAGAAAATGGGCTTTTCGTCCTGGGCGGGCCGGAGACGCAGCTGCATGACATTCTTTGGCCCGTCCATGACGGAAAAAACCGTAGTAGAAACGAGGGCGAGGAAAATATCAAGGAGTTCCCGGTTACGGTAGGTGGTCGGGGGCCGAGCGATGCGCGTTTCTCTCATACACGTACGCGCGTGGGTGCGAGGCGTTGGGCTCTAACTACACCCGAGCAAGACGTTCGCCTACTGAACCCGAGTGATTGCACTGCAGGCTACGCGTTACTGAACCCGAGCGATCGATCGATCCATGACTGTCAACTAAACCCGAGAACCCTAGCTTTCTGCCTCCCACCGACGCGGACGCCGGTCCGTCCCGTCTCCAGTGGCCCTATGGCCATGGAGGTGGAGTGGATCTTGGCCCTTGCCAGTGGGAGGGCTCTGTTTTTAGATCTTTTCTCGAGTTTTGTTAGGGTTTGTGTCCTGCTCAGGAAGGCGAGACGGTGGCGGCTCCCTGAAGATGGAATAAAGGTCTCCCCGCCTAGCCCCCCATTCCGGTGATGCGTCTTGCATAATCGGTGGGCGTGTGGAGGTGTGTATCCAGCGAATCTGTCTTTGGTGAATTTGCTTGGATCTGTTCGCCGTTCGTCTTCGTTTGTGTGTTTTCACGTTGGATCCTTTTGGTCTACATTCTTCATCCGTGGCAGTTGCAGTTCTGGTGCGTTGGTTCTACGGGGTCTTAGCACGACGACTTCGTGACTATCTACTACAACAAGGTTTGCCCGGCTCCGGCGAGGAAGGGGCGATGACAGCGGCGCGTCTTCGGCTCGCTTTAGTGCTTGTAGTCGTCGCTAGGTGGTCTACGGATCTGGATGTAATTTTTATTATTTCTAGTGTTTGTTGTACTACCATGATGAAGATGAATAGATTGGAAGTTTTTTTCGCAAAAAATAACTGCACCCGATCGAGCGATTCCTTCGCTACTGCTATTAACTGAAACCGATTGAACCTGCTGCCTCCTTTCCTTGATGAACAGTGAGCGTTGTGGTCGTTGGATGAACAGGACCCCGTGGTAGTAGAGGCCGTTGCCGCTGGATGAACAGGACCCCAATCGAGCCGGTTCGTGCAGGGCTGGATGAAAAGGACCCCGTGGAGGGCTGGTTGAAAAGTAGCCAGTGGAGGGCTGGATGAACAGTAGACCGTGGAGGGGTGGTTGAACAGGACCCCGTGGAGAGGGCTGGTTGAACAGTAGCCGGTGGAGGAGCGGTGGAGGCTGGATGAACAGGAGCCCGTGGATGAACGGTCGCAGGTGGAGGCTGGAGGAGGTCGACGGTGGATGAACAGTAGCCCGTGGAGGCTGGAGGAGGTCGACGGTGGAGATGAACAGTTGCCCATGGAGTCCCGTTTTGCGGTACGCCACACCTCTCCCGATGAACAGGACCCCGTTTCGACCGTAGCACTCCAACACAAATCCGTTTCCTCCATTTTGCGGTACGTCACACCCCTCCCGATCAATAGGACCCCATTTCGACCGTAGGCACTTGAACACTAGTCTGTTTCCTCCGTTTTGCGGTACACCACACCCCTCCCGATGAACAGGATCCTGTTTCGACCGTGGCCGGTCAAACAGAAGGTCGTTCCTCCGTTCTGCGGTATGCCAGGCCTCGTTTCGATCGGCTCTACCGTCCAAGTCGGTTGGCTCCCGATGAACACAACGACGCAGTTTCTCCGTTCTGACCCAGCCGGTTGGCTGCTGATGAACAGGACGCCGTTGCTGCCTCTCCATGTACACGAGGACTGGCCATACGTATGCGCGAGTAGGCGTTCAAGATCCCGCCCGTATGTACGTACGTGGTCGTATTTACTTTCTGTTGGGGAACGCAATAATTTTCAAAAAATTTCCTACGATCATGCAAGATCTATCTAGGAGAAGCATAGCAACGAGCGAGGAGAGTGTGTCCACGTACCCTCGTAGACCGAAAGACGAAGCGTTTTATCAACGCGGTTGATGTAGTCGTACGTCTTCACGATCCGACCGATCCTAGCACCGAACGTACGACACCTCCGTGTTCAGCACACGTTCAGCTCGATGACGTTCCTCGTACTCTTGATCCAGTTGAGGCCGAGGGAGAGTTCCGTCAGCACGACAGCGTGGCGACAGTGATGATGAAGGTTGAAATCTATGGAGGGGGGCACCACACATGGCTAAACAATCAACTTGTGTCTATGGGGTGCCCCCTCCCCCGTATATAAAGGAGTGGAGGAGGGGACCGGCCGGCCTCCTATGGCGCGCCCTAAGGGGGGATTCCTACTCCTACTAATTGGTGTAGGAATCACTGGAACTGATTTCTGTGATGAACTACTTTCCAATTCGGGAGAAGGTACAATTACCTCATCAAGCTCTACTTTCCTCCCACTCACTTCTTTCGAGAGAAACTCCTTCTCTAGAAAGGATCCATTCTTAGCAACGAATATCTTGCCTTCGGATCTATGATAGAAGGTGTACCCAACAGTTTCCCTTGGGTATAATATGAAGATGCACTTCTCCGATTTGGGTTCGAGCTTATCAGGTTGAAGCTTTTTCACATAAGCATCGCAACCCCAAACTTTAAGAAACGACAACTTTGGTTTCTTGCCAAACCACAGTTCATAAGGCGTCATCTCAACGGGTTTTGATGGTGCCCTGTTTAACGTGAATGTAGTTGTCTCTAATGCATAACCCCAAAACGATAGTGGTAAATCGGTAAGAGACATCATAGATTGCACCATATCCAATAAAGTGTGGTTATGATGTTCGGACACACCATTACGCTGTGATGTTCCAGGTGGCGTGAGTTGTGAAACTATTCCACATTGTTTTAAATGAAGGCCAAACTCGTAACTCAAATATTCTCCTCCATGATTAGATCATAGAAACTTTATTTTCTTGTTATGATGATTCTCCACTTCACTCTGAAATTCTTTGAACTTTTCAAATGTTTCAGACTTGTGTTTCATTAAGTAGATATACCCATATCTTCTCAAATCATTTGTGAAGGTCAGAAAATAATGATACCCGCCACGAGCATCAACACTCATTGGGGAACTGATGACCCGCAAGTATACGGGATAGTTGTAGCCTCTTTCGATAAGTAAGAGTGTCGAACCCAATGAGGAGCTAAAGGTAGAACAAATACTCTCTCAAGTCCTATCTGCCACTGATACAAGTCTACGCACGCTTGACGTTCGCTTTACCTAGAACAAGTATGAAACTAGAAGTACTTTGTAGGTGTTGTTGGATAGGTTTGCAAGATAATAAAGAACACATAAATAAAAAGTAGGGGCTATTTAGATAAAGAAGCGATAAAGTAAGTATTAGTAGAGAGCTTTTTGTTACGAGAAAGTTATTTGTCCAAGGCAATCGATAACTAGACCGGTAATCACTATTGTAATTTTGTTTGAGGGAGTGGAATAAGCTAACATACTTTCTCTTCTTGGATCATATGCACTTATGATTGGAACTCTAGCAAGCATCCGCAACTACTAAAGATCATTAAGGTAAAACCCAACCATAGCATTAAAGTATCAAGTCCTCTTTCTCCCATATGCAAACAACCTACTTACTCGGGTCTGTGCTTCTGTTCACTCACGCCACTCACCATAAGCAAATCATGAACATATTGCAAACCCTACAGCGGGAATCCCTCACGCTTGCGCGACATGGAGAGCACCATAAGATAGCACCAATAATAAAACATGCAACTCAAACCAATCACGATCATCAATTAACCCATAGGACAAAACGGATCTACTCAAACATAATAGGATAGCCATACATCATTGGGAAATAATATATAGCATTGAGCACCATGTTTAAGTAGAGATTACAGAGGGTAAGAGAGGGGTTACAGCGCTGCATAGAGGGGAGAAGAGTTGGTGATGAAGGCGGTGAAGTTGTTGGTGAAGATCGCGGTGATGATGGTGGCCCCCGGCGGAGTTCCGACGCCACCAGAAGCAAGGGGGAGAGAGCCCCCCTTCTTTTTCTTCTTCCTTGACCTCCTCCCTAGATGGGAGAAGGGTTTCCCCTCTGGTCCTTGGCTCCCATGGCTTGGGAGGGGTGAGAGCCCCTCCGAGATTGGATCTATCTCTTTGTCTCTCTCTGTTTCTGCGTTCCCTAATTCTGTCCCTTCATCGTTTCTTTTATATCCGGAGATCTATAACTCTGATTGGGGTGAATCATTCGCCCAGATCTTTCTCATAAAATTAGCTTTCTTGCGGCAAAATAAGAGCGTCAACCACCTTACGGGGGGCCCAGGAGAGTCCAGGGCGTGCCTGCCTCCCTAGGGCGTGCCCCCTGTCTCCTGGCCCCCTCGGGCACCATCTCGCATTGATTCTTCCTCCCAAAAATGACAAATATTCCAAAATAATTCTCCGTTCGTTTTTATCCCGTTTGGACTCCGTTTGATATTTGGTTTCTGCGACACAAAAAACATGCAACAAACAGGAACTGGCATTGGGCACTGGATCAATATGTTAGTCCCAAAAAATAGTATTAAAAGTTGCCAAAAGTATATGAAAGTTGTAGAATATTGGCATGGAACAATAAAAAATTATAGATACGACGGAGACGTATCAGGAACGCAGTAATTTCAAAAAAATTCCTACGATCATGCAAGATCTATCTAGGAGAAGCATAACAACGAGCGGGGAGAGTGTGTCCACGTACCCTCATAGACCGAAAGCGGAAGCGTTATATCAACGCGGTTGATGTAGTCGTACGTCTTCACAATCCGACTGATCCTAGCACCGAACGTACGGCACCTCCATGTTCAGCACACATTCAGCTCGATGATGTCCCTCGTACTCTTGATCTAGTTGAGGCCGAGGGAGAGTTCGGTCAGCAAGACGGCATGGCGATGGTGATGATGAAGTTACCAACGCAGGGCTTCGCCTAAGCACTACAACGATATGACCGAGGTGGAAATCTGTGGAGGGGGGCACCGCACACGGCTAAACAATCAACTTGTGTCTATGGGGTGTCCCCCTCCCCCATATATAAAGGAGTGGAGGAGGGGGCCGGCCGGCCTCCTATGGCGCGCCCCAAGGGGGGATTCCTACTCCTACTAGGAGTAGGTTTCCCCCCTTTCCTAGTCCAACTAGGAGGGGGAAGGAAGGGGAAGAGGAGAAGAAGGAAAGGGGTCGCCCCCCCTCCCAATTCGGATTGGGCTTGGGGGGGGGGGGGTGCCCCTCCTCTTGGCCGCCTCCTCTCTCTTCCACTAAAGCCCATGTAGGCCCATTAAGCCCCTGGGGGGTTCCGATAACCTCCCGGTACTCCGGTAAATGCCCGAACTCATCCGAAACCATTCCAGTGCCCAAACATAACCTTCCAATATATCAATCCTTCATGTATCGACCATTTCAAGACTCCTCGTCATGTCTGTTATCACATCCGGGACTCCGAACTACCTTCGGTACATCAAAACACATAAACTCATAATACTGATTGTCATCAAACGTTAAGTGTGCGGACCCTACGGGTTCGAGAACTATGTAGACATGACCGAGACATATCTCCGGTCAATAACCAATAGCGGAACCTGGATGCACATATTGGCTCCCACATATTCTACGAAGATCTTTATGAGTCAAACCGCATAACAACATACGTTGTTCCCTTTGTCATCGATATGTTACTTGCCCGAGATTCGATCGTCGGTATTATTATACCTAGTGCAATCTTGTTACCGGCAAGTCTCTTTACTCGTACCGTAATGCATCATCCCGCAACTAACTCATTAGTCACATTGCTTGCAAGGCTTATAGTGATGTGCATTACCGAGAGGACCTAGAGATACCTCTCCGATACGCGGAGTGACAAATCCTAATATAAATCTATGCCAACCCAACAAACACCTTCGGAGACACCTGTAGAGCATCTTTATAATCGCCCAGTTATGTTGTGACGTTTGATAGCACACAAGGTGTTGCTCCGGTATTCGGGAGTTGCATAATCTCATAGTCTGAGGAACATGTATAAGTCATGAAGAAAACAGTTGCAATGAAACTGTAACGATCATAATGCTAAGCTAACGAATGGGTCTTGTCCATCACATCATTCCCCTAATGATGTGATCCCGTTCATCAAATGACAACACATGTCTATGGTTAGGAAACATAACCATCTTTGATAAACGAGCTTGTCAAGTAGAGGCATACTAGGGACACTATGTTTTGTCTATGTATTCACACATGTACTAAGTTTCTGGTTAATACAATTCTAGCATGAATAGTAAACATTTATCATGATATAAGGAAATAAATAATAACTTTGTTATTGCCTCTAGGGCATATTTCCTTCACTTTCTTGCACCCTGGCTGTATGTACGTGTACATGCTACGTGCGTGCCTCTACTACGACACATGCCCTTCCTTACTCGGACACGGTTCATCGCTGCAGCCTATAGACAAACCGATCGACTAGTATGTACGTACACGTTCGCGGCCAGAATGACAACGCTACGTATGCTTCGACCAGGTGGGTCCCGACTATCAGGCACTTCCTTGCGTGCGAAGATGTAGCATGTGGGTCCCAACAGACAGGGGAACATTTTTTTTTTGCAAAATACGGTGGCCCATCCGGTGGGTCCCTGCTATCAGGTGAAGGAATCATTATTTTGCGCATAATAAGGATGCACTTCCTTGCTGCGGCCGTGGACCCAGCTGTCAGCCTCTCCACGTACAGTACTCTTCCGATGGAAGTCGTTCCTTGACCACATTAACCACGACACGTCAAGAGCACCAAGGCGATGGACGACGGCGAGGCCTAGGAAGGGGAAGATGTGGATCCGGGGAAGACGCGAAAGTGGATACCCACACGAAGAGGAGTACGAGGGTTGACTGGTTCGGCTGCGGTGTGAGGCTGCCGTTGCCGCAGAATAACAGGGTGTGTGGGTGAGTAGAGGAATGGCCTGGCTAGCGGCGGGAGTAGTAGGGGCAGTGAGGCCTCCGTGGCAGCACAACTAGCCACGGGAGGCAGGAGCACGCGGCACGACCGACGCTAGTTTGGGCGGCTGGAGCAAGAAGACCAAAGGTTAAAGAAGCACTATAGCCATTGGATGGGCATCGTAAGGTCACTAGAGCTAGAATCGTTCATATTGACTAAGTTGATAAAGCCCTTCATCCGTGTCAGTAGACCTGCAAGTCAGCCTCCAACTACGGTGAGTCCCAGCAAGCAGGGGGAGTATTCATTTTTTTGTGCATAATAAGGAGTCACTTCCTTGCGAGCGAAGATATAGCTGGTGGGTCCGACGTGTCAGCGGGAGGAACATTTTTTCCCAAAATACAAAGGCCCTTCCGGTGGGTCCCAACTGTCAGGTGGAGGAATAATTATTTTGCGCATAATAAGGAGGCATCTCCTTGCGTGCGGCCGTGGACCCAGCTGTCAGCCTCTCCACATATAGTCCACTTCCGATCGATGTTGTTTGTTGACCATGTTGACCACGCCGCGCCGAGAGCACCAGGGTGATGGACGACGGTGAGGCCTAGGAAGGGAACGACACAGAGCTAGGGAAGACTCGGCAGTTGTTTCCCACGCGGAGGGGAGTACGGTGGTTTACTAGTTCGTCTGACCTTGCCGGAGAATAACATCAGGTGTGGGTGAGTGGAGGGATGGCTAGGCCAGTGATGGGAGTACGGTGGGGCGGTGAGGCCTGCGCGGCAGCACAACTGGCCGTGGGAGGAGGGAGCAGGCAGTCCCGCCGGCGCTTGTTTGAGCGGCTGGAGCAGGAAGAGCAGAGATTGAAGAAGCACGACGGCCGTTGGATGGACATCTAGTAGTCACTGCTCTCTTGTGTTGACTAATTAAGTTGACACGGCGTTGCGTGTGCGTCAACCTTTTTTTTAGGAAAGCGTATCCGTCAACCTATAGTAGGCGCACAAGTCAGCCTCAAATCTGTGGAAAACAATATACAACCCATCTGCCATTATTTCTAATAATTTACAGACCACTTGCTAATTTGTAAGGATTTTTTGGATCCAATCTTCCTTTTGTTAGCATTACAGCCCATATTGTGGCCACGGTTAGAAATTATATGAAATTTTGCATATTTCGGTGCGGTCAACTCTTTTTAATCCCAAAATTTCGAGTCACATTCAAACTATTTTGAAAATAATTTATATAAATATAAAATCCAAATAATTGTCTACGCGAAAAATCAATGGAATTTAAAATCTTGTAATTAAAAAATTGAAACTAATTCTCAGTTTGATTTTTTTTAATGTACAGCCCATTTCTCATTACTGATAGCCCATTTTCTGGGCAAACCGAATGAAACTCTCCTCGTCTTGAAAGATTTGCAGCCCAGCAGGGATGACAAAGCAAGTAGGCCTCATTTGGGTATTTCTTTAAAAAAAGTAGAATTTGGCTAGCCATTTTCAGCAAGAAAAAAACACAACTGGGCTAATGATGTGGTAAACATAAATAAAACCCTGTCTAGACGGGCCATAGCCCCTGCACAGCCCCATTGTTACCCTGATCCGTCGCTAAAACTAGTATAAATAACAACTGCTTGTTCCTAAAAAAACTAAATAACAAATGCGCGACCTACTGGGTCCCTAGTGTCAGCCGCTCGTTGTGTAATTCTCTCATTTATTGACTACGTTGACAATGGCGTGAGCCCCAGTTGTCCAACCATTAGGAGGAACCATTTTTTGAACTCGTAATAATGAGGCACTTGCTTGCGTACTTCCATGACACTGGTGGGTCCCTACTGTCATCCTCTCCACATACAAACATCTCCTTGTTCCTCTTGGTTGTTGACGGCGTTGATAATGCAAGAGGGCGGCGCACCATGCACGGCGAGCGAACCAAGGTAGACGACGACGACGAGGCCTTAGATGGAACAAAACAGGAGCCGTGGAAGATGCGTCGGTCCAGTCACAGGCGGAGGGTAGTACGAGGGTTGACTGGTCCGGGTGTGGGTGCGTGTTGGGGCTAACATCACCGGAGAATAACATGACGTGTGGGGGAATAGAGGGAGGGACTG
>NC_057795.1:390235114-390235715 GCF_018294505.1 Triticum aestivum | reverse complement strand
ATGGGTTTTTGAGTTGATTTTATTATTTACTAGGGTGGACGGGTTGTTTTGTCTTGGGCTCAGAGAAACAATTACTACTAGTAAAGTGGAGACACTCTTCACACTACAAAAAAAGACACATCCGTGACATTTTGGGCCGAACGAATTTTTTTCCTGTCATACATATGACACTTCTATGACAATAATTGTGACAAAACCCGGTATCATCATAGATGTGGTGGGCTCCTACTTCTATGACAAAAAATCATGACAGAAAATGGGCTTTTCGTCCTGGGCGGGCCGGAGACGTAGCTGCATGACATTCTTTGGGCCGTCCATGACGGAAAAAACCATGGTAGAAGCGAGGGGGAGGAAAATTTCGGGGAGTTGCCGGTTACGATGGGAGGTCGGGGGCCGAGCGATGTGCATTTCTCTCGTACACGTGCGAGGCGTTGGCTCTAACTTAACCCGAGCGAGGCGTTGGGCTTTAACTAAACCCGAGGATTGCACTGCAGGCTACGCGTTACTGAACCCGAGCGAGCGATTGATGGCTGTTAACTGAAGCCGATGGAGCTATTCCTTCTCTACTGCTGCTAACTGAAGCCGATCGATTGGATGAACA
>NC_057795.1:390229475-390234836 GCF_018294505.1 Triticum aestivum | reverse complement strand
ACGGTGGAGGGGTGGCCGAGGAGGGGTGGTTGAACAGGACCCCGTGGTGTGGAGGGTTGGATGAATAGTAGACGATGGAGGGCTGGATGAACAGTAGATGGTGGAGGGGTGGTTGAACAGTAGCCGGTGGAGTAGCGCGCGGTGGAGACTGGATGAACAGGAGCCTGTGGAGGCTGGAGGAGGTCAACGGTGGAGATGAACAATATCCTATGGAGTCCCATTTTGCCGTACGCCACACCCCTCCCGATGAGCAGGACCCCCGTTTCGACGGTAGCGCTCCAACACAAGTCCTTTTCGTCCGTTTTGCGGTATGCCACACCCCTCCCGATCAACAGGACCCCTGTTTCGACCGTAGGAGGTCCGTTTTGCGGTACGCCACACCCCTCCTGATCAACAGGACCCCCGTTTCGACCGTAGGAGGTCCGTTTCCTCCGTTTTGCGGTACGCCACACCCCTCCCGACCAACAGGACCCCGTTCCGAACATGGCCGGTCGAACACAAGGCCGTTTCCTCCATTCTGTGGTATGCCAGGCCTCGTTTCCATCGCCTGTTCCATCCAAGCCGGTTGGCTCCCACGCGTTCCGTTGCCTCTTGATGAACATGACGCATTCCGTTGCCTCCCCATGAACACGACGCATTCCGTTGCCTCCCCATGAACACGACGATGACTCTGTTTCTCCGTTCTGACCCAGGCATGTACGTATGCGGGAGTAGGTGATACGTCCATTTTGCATCATGCTTTTATATCAATATTTATTGCATTATGGGTTGTTATTACACATTATATCTCAATACTTATGGCTATTCTCTCTTATTTTACAAGGTTTACCATGAAGAGGGGGAATGCCAGCAGCTGGAATTCTGGCTGGAAAAGGAGCAAACGTTGGTAACCTATTCTGCACAACGCCAAAAGACCTGAGACTCCACGAAACAACTTTTTGGAATTATTAAGGAATTATGAGCAAAAGAAATAGGCCAGGGCGCCCACACCCTGTCCAGGAGACAGGAGGGCGCGGCCCCCTGGTGGGCCTCTGGCGTCCATCTTCTGCTATATGAAGGGTTTTGTCCTGGAAAAATTCGTGGGCAAGCTTATGAGACGAAACTCCGCCACCACGAGGCGGAACCTTGGCGGAATCAATCTAGGGCTCTGGCGGAGCTGTTCTGCCGGGGACACTTCCCTCCGGGAGGGGGAAATCACCACCAACGTCATCACCAGCAATCCTCTCATCGGGAGGGGGTCAATCTCCATCAACATCTTTATCAGCACCAACTCATCTCAAACCCTAGTTCATCTCTTGTATCCAATCTTGTATCCAAAACCACAAATTGGTACCCGTGGGTTGCTAGTAGTGTTGATTACTCCTTGTAGTTGATACTTATTGGTTTACTTGGTGGAAGATCATATGTTCAGATCCTTAATGCATATTATTACACCTCTGATCATGAACATGAATATGCTTTGTGAGTAGTTACGTTTGTTCCTGAGGACATGGGTGAAGTCTTGCTATTAGTCATGTGAATTTGGTATTCGTTCGATATTTTGATGAGATGTATGTTGTCTCTCCTCTAGTGGTGTTATGTGAACGTCGACTACATGACACTTCACCATTATTTGGGCCTAGAGGAAGGCATAGGGAAGTAATAAGTAGATGATGGGTTGCTAGAGTGACAGAAGCTTAAACCCTTGTTTATGCGTTGCTTCGTTAGGGGTTGATATGGACCCATATGTTTAATGTTGTGGTTAGGTTTACCTTAATACTCCTTCTTGTAGTTGCAAACGCTTGCAATAGGGGTTAATCATAAGTGGGATGCTTGTCCAAGTTAGGGAAGTACCCAAGTGCCGGTCCACTCACATATCAAATTATCAAAGTACCGAACGCGAATCATATGAGCGTGATGAAATTTAGCTTGACGATAATTCCCAATGTGTCCTCGGGAGCTTCTTCCTTATTATTAGAATTTGTCCAGGCTTATCCTTTGCTACATAAAGGATTGGGCCACCTTGCTGCACTTTATTTACTTTATTTACTTTTGCTCATTACTATTTATCTTATCACAAAACTATCTATCACCTACTATTTCAGTGCTTGCAGAGAAAATCTTACTGAAAACCGCTTATCATTTCCTTCTGCTTCTCATTGGGTTCGACACCCTTACTTATCGAAAGGACTACGATAGATCCCCTACACTTGTGGTTCATCAAGACTCTTTTCTGGCGCCATTGCCGGGGAGCGTAGCGCTCTTGGTGAGTGGAACTTGGTAAGGAAACATTTATATTGTGTGCTGAAATTTTCTGTTACTTGTCACTATGGAAACTAATCCTTTGAGTGGCTTGTTTGGGGTATCTTCACCCCAACCAGAAGAGCAAAGAGATGCTCCTCAACCTACTGAACCTTATGAAAATGTTCACTTTGAGATTCCTTCGGGTATGATAGAAAAGCTGCTAGCTAATCCTTTTGCAGGAGACGTAACATTGCATCCCGACTTACACCTTATCTTTGTGGATGAAGTTTGTGGATTATTTAAGCTTGCAGGTATTCCCGATGATGTTGTCAAAAGGAAGGTCTTCCCTTTATCTTTGGAGGGAGATGCAATAACATGGTATAGGCTATGTGATGATACGAGATCTTGGAATTATAAGCGATTGAAATTGGAATTTCACCAGAATTTCTATCCTATGCATCTTGTTCATCGTGATTGTAATTACATATATAATTTTTGGCCTCGCGAAGGAGAAAGCATCGCTCAAGCTTGGGGGAGGCTTAAGTCAATGTTATATTCATGCCCCAATCATGAGCTCTCTCGGGAAATGATTATTCATAATTTTTATGCTCGGCTTTCTCTTGATAATCGCAACTTGCTCGATACTTCCTGTGCTGGTTCCTATATGGTGAAGACTATTGATTTCAAATGGAACTTATTGGAAAGAATTAAACGCAACTCTGAAGATTGGGGTTCCAACGATGGTAAGGAGTTAGGTATGACACCTAAGTTTGATTGTGTTAAATCTTTTATGGATACCGATGCTTTCCATGGATTTAGCTCTAAGTATGGACTTGACTCTGAGATAGTAGCTACTTTTTGTGAAAATTTTGCTGCTCACGTTGATCTCCCTAAAAAGAAGTGGTTTAAATATAATCCTCCTGTTGAAGTGAAAGTAGTTGCACCTATTACAGTCGAAGAGAAGACTATTACATATAGTGATCCTATTATTCCTATTGCTTATGTTGAAAAAACCCCTTGTCCTGTTAGGATAAAAGATCATGTTAAAGCTTTGACTTTTGTTCGTAAGAGTAATACTAGGACCTATACACCTCCTGAGCAAATTAATGTTGAACTTGGTATTGCTATGATTGAAGATCTCTTGGATGAGGACTTAGATGGGCATGTTATCTCTTTCTTGGGTGAAAGTGCTAATATTGCTAGACCCGATACTAAGAGACGTAGACCTGTTGTAGGCACGCCTGTTATTTCTGTTAAAATTGGAGATCATTGTTATCATGACTTATGTGATATGGGTGCTAGTGCTAATGCAATACCTTATGATCTTTATAAATAAATTATGCATGATATTGCACCAATTGAATAAGAAGATATTGATGTTACTATTAAGCTTTCTAATTGGGACACCATTAAACCTTTTGTGATTGTTAGAGATGTTGAAGTCTTGTGTGGGAAGATTAAATACCCTGCTGATTTTCTTGTCCTCGGTTCCCCACAAGATGATTTTTGTCCCATTATTTTTGGTAGACCCTTCTTGAACACTGCTAGTGCTAAGATTGATTGTGAAAAGAATATTGTCACTGTTGGCTTAGATGGTATGTCTCAAGAGTTTAATTTTGCTAAGTTTAGTAGACAACATCGTGAAAAGGAACCATCTAGTAAGGATGAGATTATTGGTCTTGCTTCTATTGCTATTCCTCCAACTGATCCGTTAGAACAATATTTGCTAGACCATGAAAACGATATGTTTATGAAGGAAAGGGAAGAAATAGATGAAGTGTTCTTAAACAAGAACCTATGCTAAAAAATAATCTTCCTGTTGAAATTCTTGGGGATCCCCCTCCACCCAAGGGTTATCCCGTGTTTGAACTCAAACCATTACCTGATAATCTTAAGTATGCTTATCTTGATGAAAAAGAAATATATCATGTTATTATTAGTGCTAACCTTTCAGAGAAAGAAGAAAAAAGATTATTGAAAACTCTGAAGAAGCACCAAGATGCTATTGGATATACCCTGGATGATCTCAAGGGCATTAGTCCCACATTATGTTAACACAAAATTTCAGCGGAGAAAGATGCCAAACATGTTAGAGATCCTCAAAGACGATTGAATCCCAAAATGAAGGAAGTGGCGAAAAAGGAGATACTAAAACTCCTTGAGGCAGATATTATTTATCCCGTTGCTGATAGTGAATGGGTAAGCCCTGTCCATTGTGTCCCTAAAAAGGGAGGTATTACTGTTGTCCCTAATGATAAAGATGAGTTGATCCCCCAAAGAATTATTACAGGTTATAGGATGGTAATTGATTTCCGCAAGTTAAATAAAGCTACTAAGAAAGATCATTACCCTTTACCTTTTATTGATCAAATGCTAGAAAGGTTATCCAAACACACACATTTTTGCTTTCTAGATGGTTATTCTGGCTTCTCTCAGATACCTGTATCAGTGGGGGATCAATCTAAAACTACTTTTACTTGCCCTTTTGGTACTTTTGCTTATAGACGTATGCCTTTTGGTTTATTGTAACATCCCAAATTTTCAATTTGGAATGTTATACAAATAGATCATCTTGCATATCATATTTATTGCATTTTTTCTCTCGATCCTAGAAATTCTACGCAACTCAAGGACCCACGAAGAGAGTTGGGGATTTCGTTATTTTCAGATTTGAGTTTCTCAAATTTTGAAAATAGGATCTATTGATTTTATTTATTTTATCTTCAATTATTTCAATCACAAAAAATAAAAGAGAGAGAATAAAATGACTTTCCCAAAATAAAGAAATAATGAGGATTTAATAAAAAAAATCAAATAAGTTTTATTTTGGGTGTTTTTCTATCTTATTTGAATTTAGGAAAAATTGCACGATTTTCAAAAATGCATTTAAGGGCCAAATAAATGTTCATCTTATTCTAAGTATTTTATTTGGGTGATGAAAATTTATTTTGGTATTTTTAGAATTTTAGTTATTTTTCTAGAATTTATTTTCTGTCGGCGAAATTATTTTTAAAAAAAAAACTTGCGCGCGCCGACTGGGCCGAAGCCCAACCGAGCCGGCCCGCCTCCCCGCGCCGCCGTCTCCGTCCAGGAGACCGCGACCGCCGCCACCATCGCCGAGTCCGACCGGGACTCTGC
>NC_057795.1:390216455-390229038 GCF_018294505.1 Triticum aestivum | reverse complement strand
AGGTCCCCTTGGGAGCCCCAAGCCGCCGCCGCCGTAGCCCCACCGCCCCTCACCAGCCCCGCCGGAGCCGCCCCGCCCCGCCGGAGGACCTCGCCGGAGGTACCGCCCGAGCCGCCGCCGACGCCGTTTTTTTTTTGAAAAACCACTCCGTTTTTTTAAAGAAAAACCCTAGATTTTTTTTATTTAGATCAGTTTTTCTTTCGGTTTATTTAGTTAGCGAGCGTTCGCTCGTTCGTTCGTTTTAACGAATGCGTTCATCGTTTAGATCCAGATAACGAATGTTCGTTCATTAATCTGTCCGTCGTTTTTCTTTTTCTCGGATTTATTCCGTGATTTTTCTGATCGCGATTTCTGATCCGATTTTCATTTTAGTTTAACTTTTCGCTCATTTATCGGAATCCGGTGATTCAAACGCCTAGAGTTTCGTCTCGAAACCCTCTTTCTGTTTAATCTACTCAAACAAGTTTTTGCCTCTGTAAAATTTTACTTAGGTCCAGATTAGTAAACGAAGCTTGTTTCTTTCGCAGTTGGAGTTTTGCCTCTTCGTTTGATTTGATTCTTTTTTTTGCAAACCGGAGTTCTTAAGTTGAACCTTCTGGTTAGATCTTTTATTCGAGTTTTACCTGTGCATTAGATGAGTACTTATTGTATGCTTGTTTGTTTGTTTGCTTGAGATAGAGTACCCGGATTGCGCCGCTTGCTACTTTGAATCCCTAGGTTTCACAGATCATCAGCAAGGCAAGTAACACTTTGATCATACCCCCTTACGACCCAATTTTTATGCATTAGATCAATCCTCAAACAATTGCATGATTAGGATCTGATTAATATGTGGGTTTTGGGAAGTAGATGAGGTAGTACCTATTACCTGTTTTATTATCAAACCCTTGGCAGTTACTTCTACGTTTGCTTATTATGCCATGCTATGCTAGTAGACGTGGATTGGGCGAGTGAATATCCATGAAAGATGTGAGATTATTAATTAATGGTTTATTTAAGGTGGCAACATTAATACACATCTGGGTGGAATGAGGTACCTGGTTATTCCAGGATTGCATGTCGAGGCACCTGGGTAGACCAGGATTGCCTATTTTTTTGGACCGCCACCCAGGCTCAAAGGGATCATAAGATTATTCATGCTAGAAACTTCCGTGTGCAGCCACATGCTATTACGGGCTCTAGCATAGTTGATTAAGTCGTGCGAACTCTTACAATGGTAGACTAGCAGATGTAGGGGATGTAGGTGGTACGGTCTAGCCAATCGTAAGGTGCTAGCGCTTCTGAAAGACTAGGTCTCGGTCATCTGTTTCTCAAACACCATGTAGTGCGAGAAAACAAACGGAGGAGATCGAGTCTTGTGGGGAAAAGTGCGCAACCTCTGTAGAGTGTACAAACTAATCATGATTAGTCGTGTCCCTGGTTATGGACGTTTTGAGTATCTAGCACTTGGATTATCATGTGAATCTCATCATGTTACTTATAATTAATTTTGTTGGGTTTTAATGATGATGCTTAATTGGGAGTGAGAATGTTGTCAACCATTCTCAATGTTTAACAACTACCATGATAGTTAAATAAATTTATTCCTTTGCAGTAGGGAAAAATTGGCTTTATGCAAAAACTGTAACCATAGAGCTTTCCACCAGCCATATATGCATGTAGTATAGCATTTTTCTTTCATTACTCTCTATGTGTTATTTTGCCAGCATATTCCATGTGTTGACCCATTTTCGGGCTTCAACATTAATGTTGCAAACTTTTCAGACGACGAGTAAGATTGCCTTAGGATCGTGGTCCTATACTCAATGATGCCGTTGGAGTTGATGGACTCACTTATCTTCCAAGCCTTCCGCTGTTATCGTTATTAGATGGCCTTAAGCCATATTTATTGTAATAAGCTCTCTCTGGAGACTTTCGATGTAATAAGTGTGTGATTGCTACTCTGTTATAAATCCTTCAAGTACTGTGCGTGTCAGCATTACTGATCCAGGGATGACACTGATGCACAGAGATCGGACCGTCTGAGGTCTGGTCGGTACATTTATGCAATGCACCTGCTACCTTTCAAAGATGCATGATGGCTATATTTTCTGATTTTTGTGAAAAGATTTGTGAGGTATTCATGGATGACTTCTCCATCTATGGATCCTCTTTTGATGATTGTTTGAGCAACCTTGATCGAGTTTTGCAGAGATGTGAAGACACTAGTCTCGTCCTGAATTGGGAAAAGTGTCACTTTATGGTTAATGAAGGCATTGTCTTGGGGCACAAGATCTCCGAGAGGGGTATTGAAGTTGGTAAAGCCAAAGTTGATGCTATTGAAAAGATGCCATGTCCCAAGGACATAAAAGGTATAAGAAGTTTCCTTGGTCATGCCGGTTTTTATAGGAGGTTCATTAAGGACTTTTCTAAAATCTCTAGGCCTCTGACTAATTTATTGCAAAAATATATTCCTTTTGTCTTTGATGATGATTGTGTAGAAGCATTTGAAACACTTAAGAAAGCTTTGATCACAGCACCTATTGTTCAGCCACCCGATTGGAATTTGCCTTTTGAAATTATGTGTGATGCTAGTGATTATGCTGTAGGTGCTGTCCTAGGGCAAAGAGTCGATAATAAATTGAATGTTATCCATTATGCTAGTAAGACTCTTGATACTGCCCAGAGAAATTATGCCACCACTGAAAAAGAATTCTTAGCAGTTGTGTTTGCATGTGATAAGTTTAGACCTTATATTGTTGATTCCAAAGTTACTATTCACACTGATCATGCTGCTATTAAATATCTTATGGAAAAGAAAGATGCTAAGCCTAGACTCATTAGATGGGTTATCTTGCTCCAATAATTTGACTTGCGTATTATTGATAGAAAGGGAGCTAAGAACCCAGTTGCAGACAACTTGTCTAGGCTAGAGAATGTTCTTGATGACCCACTGCCTATTAATGATAGTTTTCCTGATGAACCATAGCGGTTGTCAATGCTTCTCGTACTGCTCCTTGGTATGATGACTATGCTAATTACATTGTTGCTAAATATATACCGCCTAGTTTCACATACCAGCAAAAGAAAAAGTTCTTCTATGATTTAAGACATTACTTCTGGGATGATCCACACCTTTATAAAGAAGGAGTAGATGGTATTATTAGATGTTGTGTGCCTGAGCATGAACAGGAACAAATCCTACGCAAGTGTCACTCTGAATCCTATGGAGGACACCACGCTGGAGATAGAACTGCACACAAGGTACTACAATCTGGTTTTTATTGGCCTACTCTTTTCAAAGATGCTCGTAAGTTTGTTGTATCTTGTGATGAATGTCAAAGAATAGGTAACATCAGTAGACGTCAAGAAATGCCTATGAATTATTATTCTCTTGTTATTGAACCGTTTGACATTTGGGGCTTTGATTATATGGGACCTTTTCCTGCCTCCAATGGTTATACACATATTTTAGTTGCTGTTGATTACATTACTAAGTGGGTAGAAGCTATTCCAACTAGTAGTGCTGATCATAACACTTCTATTAAAATGCTTAAATAAGTTATTTTTCCGAGGTTTGGAGTCCCTAGATATCTTATGACTGATGGTGGTTCACACTTTATTCATGGTGCTTTCCGTAAGATGCTTGCTAAGTATGATGTCAATCATAGAATTGCATCTCCTTATCACCCGCAGTCTAGTGGTCAAGTAGAGTTGAGCAATAGAGAGCTCAAATTAGTTTTGCAAAAGACTGTGAATAGATCTAGAAAGAATTGGTCCAAAAAACTTGATGATGCATTATGGGCCTATAGAACTGCATACAAAAATCCTATGAGTATGTCTCCATATAAGATGGTTTATGGAAAAGCATGTCATTTACCTCTTGAACTTGAACATAAAGCATATTGGGCTATTAAAGAGCTTAATTATGACTTCAAAATTGCCGGTGAGAAAAAGTTATTTGACATTAGCTCACTTGATGAATGGATAACCCAAGCATATGAGAATGCTAAGCTTTTCAAAGAAAAAGTCAAACACTGGCATGATAAGAGGATACAAAAGCGTGAGTTTAACGTAAGAGATTATGTGTTATTATTCAACTCTCGTTTAAGATTTTTTGCAGGAAAACTTCTCTCAAAATGGGAAGGTCCCTACGTTATCGAGGAGGTCTATCGTTCCGGTGCTATAAAAATTAACAACTTCGAAGGCACAAATCCGAGGGTGGTAAATGGTCAAAGAATTAAACATTATATTTTAGGTAATCCTATCAATGTTGAAACTAATATTATTGAAACCATAACCCTGAGGAATACATAAGAGACACTTTCCAGAACGTTCTAGACTCCGAAAAGGCATAGGTACGTGGTACGGTAAGTAAACCGACTCCAAAACAACTCTAATGGCAATTTTCATTAGTTTTGGATTATTTAAGGATTTTAGGAAGAAAGAAGTAGTCTGAAAGGGGCACGAGGCTCCCACGAGAGAGGAGGGCGCGCCCCCTGTCTCGTGGGCACCTCGTGTGCCTCCCAGACTCCGTTTTCTTGTATGTTACGTATTTTGGTCGGAATAAAAATCATTATATATACTCCCGAAGGTTTGATCACCGTATCACGCAAATATCCTCTGTTTTCGTTTTGAGCTGTTTCCGTTGCAGATTTAGAGCACCATGACTTCTCCCTCCTCCAACAACAAAGACAAGGATGCTTGGCTATTGAAGATAGAGTTGAAAAGAGAGGAACCAGAAGAGATCAACGAGGATGAGGGAATCAAGAGGGCCATGGAAGTTCAAGCTCCGGTGGTGAAAGAAGAAGACATCCCTCAACCTTTACCTAACCTTTTCACTCCAACAGAGATTGAAGCTTTCAAGATGATTGAGTTAGCCCGCATACAGAACCAGTATCTCACACAGGAGAATATTTTGTTGAAGGATCAGATTGCTGGGCTCAAGGGCATTATCCGCAAGTTGGAGGAACTTTTACGCTCAATGTGCGATTATCCACCGTCATCATCACCACCTCCATCACCTCCGAAGAAATAATCACATGGGTATGGGCACTCCCCTTGGAAACTGCCAAGCTTGGGGGAGGTGCCCTGGTATCGTATCACCATCACACTCCTATCTTTACCGCTTTATTTAGTTCGATCCTTTTAGTAGTATCTTGATCTATTAGTTCGAAGTTTTGATATCAAGTAGTTTTGAGTTTTGCATTGCGATCTCTTTATGTAAGCGAGTCCGTGTTCTATCTATAATAAAAGATTAGTGTTGAGTCAAGGGATTTGCTATGTTGCTATGATCTTGAGAAAGTAGAAAGAACAAAAGAGTTCATATTGATCTTATGGATAGTGATAACTTCACATATATTAAGTATGAGGCACAAAAATTGTTGAGAGGTGATGAACATAGCCTTGGTCATCATTGAAATTAATAGGAAGTGATAAGGAAAGAGGGGTTCACATATAAATATATTATCTTGGACATCTTTTATGATTGTGAAGCACTCATTAAGTATGACATGCTAAAAGAGTTGACGTTGGACAAGGAAGACAACGCAATGGTTTATGTTTTCCGACATCTCGGTTAAAGTATATTGTTAGTGACCTTCTAAAACATGTCGAGCTTTCCTTTCCCCCTCATGCTAGCCAAAACTCCTTGCACCAAGTAGAGATACTACTTGTGCTTCCAAATATCTTTAAACCCAGTTTTGCCATGAGAGTCCACCATACCTACCTATGGATTGAGTAAGATCCTTCAAGTAAGTTGTCATCGGTGCAAGCAATAAAAATTTCTCTCTAAATATGCATGACTTATTAGTGCAGAGAAAATAATCTTTGTACGAACTTGTTGTGGAAGTAATAAAAGCGACAGATTGCATAATAAGGGTCCACATACAAGGGGCAATATAAAGTGACGTTCTTTTGCATTAAGATTTTGTGCATCCAACCCTAAAAGCGCATGACAACCTCTGCTTCCCGCTGCGAAGGGCCTATCTTTTACTTTATGTTTTACTTTAATACTTGAGTCAAGGTGATCCTCACCTTTCCCTTTTTCATTTTATCCTTTGGCAAGCTCTTCGTGTTTTAAAGATCATGATACATATATCCGGTTGGATGTAAGTTGGCATAGGCTATTATTGTTGACATCACCTAAAGGTGAATACGTTGGGAGGCAACACAATAAGCCCCTATCTTTCTCAGTGTCCGGTTGAAACTCTATAACCACAAGTATTGCGTGAGTGTTAACAATCATGGGAGACTACGAGATAGTTGAGTATGTGAGCTTGCTGAGAAGCTCTATTATTAACTCTTTCTGATGTTACGATAAATTGCAATTGCTGCAATGACTGAGATTATAGTCTGTTAGCTCGCAATGAAGTTTTTGAACCATACTTGACTTTGTGAATTGCTTATCACTTGAACATAGTAAATCATATGACAAAATCCATATATGTTGTTGTTATTAGAATGATCATGATGCCCTCATGTCCGTATTTTTATTTTTATTGACACCTCTATCACTAAACATGTGGACATATTTTTCGATTTCGGCTTCCGCTTGAGGACAAGCGAGGTCTAAGCTTGGGGGAGTTGATACGTCCATTTTGCATCAGGCTTTTATATCAATATTTATTGCATTATGGGCTGTTATTACACATTATATCTCAATACTTATGGCTATTCTCTCTTATTTTACAAGGTTTACCATGAAGAGGGGGAATGCCGGCAGCTGGAATTCTGGCTGGAAAAGGAGCAAACATTGGAAACCTATTCTGCACAACTCCAAAAGACCTGAGACACCAGGAAACAACTTTTTGGAATTATTAAGGAATTATGAGCAAAAGAAATAGGCCAGAGGGCCCACACGCTGTCCAGGAGACAGGAGGGCGCCCCTCCTAGGGGCGCGCCCCCTATCTCCTGGGCCCCCTGGTGGGCCTACGGCGTCCATCTTCTGCTATATGAAGGGTTTTGTCCTGGAAAAATTCATGGGCAAGCTTACGAGACGAAACTCCACTGCCACGAGGCGGAACCTTGGCGGAATCAATCTAGGGCTCTGGCGGAGCTGTTCTGCCGGGGACACTTCCCTCCGGGAGGGGGAAATCATCACCAACGTCATCACCAACAATCCTCTCATCGGGAGGGGGTCAATCTCCATCCACATCTTCATCAGCACCAACTCATCTCAAACCCTAGTTCATCTCTTGTATCCAATCTTGTATCCAAAACCACAAATTGGTACCTGTGGGTTGCTAGTAGTGTTGATTACTCCTTGTAGTTGATACTTATTGGTTTACTTGGTGGAAGATCACATGTTCAGATCCTTAATGCATATTATTACACCTCTGATCATGAACATGAATATGCTTTGTGTGTAGTTACGTTTGTTCCTGAGGACATGGGTGAAGTCTTGCTATTAGTCATGTGAATTTGGTATTCGTTCGATATTTTGATGAGATGTATGTTGTCTCTCCTCTAGTGGTGTTATGTGAACGTCGACTACATGACACTTCACCATTATTTGGGCCTAGAGGAAGGCATAGGGAAGTAATAAGTATATGATGGGTTGCTAGAGTGACAGAAGTTTAAACCCTAGTTTATGTGTTGCTTCGTTAGGGGTTGATATGGACCCATATGTTTAATGCTGTGGTTAGGTTTACCTTAATACTCCTTCTTGTAGTTGCGGACGCTTGCAATAGGGGTTAATCATAAGTGGGATGCTTGTCCAAGTTAGGGCAGTATCCAAGTGTCGGTCCATCCACATATTAAATTATCAAAGTACCGAACGCGAATCATATGAGCGTCATAAAAACTAGCTTGACTATAATTCCCAATGTGTCCTCAGGAGCTTCTTCCTTATTATTAGAATTTGTCCAGGCTTATCCTTTGCTACATAAAGGATTGGGCCACCTTGCTGCACTTTATTTACTTTATTTACTTTTGCTCATTACTATTTATCTTATCACAAAACTATCTATCACCTACTATTTCAGTGCTTGCAGAGAAAACCTTACTGAAAACCGCTTATCATTTCCTTCTGCTCCTTGTTGGGTTCGACACTCTTACTTATCGAAAGGACTACGATAGATCCCCTACACTTGTGGGTCATCAGTAGGCGTTCGAGACCCTGCCCGTATGTACGTACGTGGCCGTATTTTCTTTCTTGCACCCTCGCTGTTGTACGTACGTGTACATGCTACGTGCGCGCCTCTACTACGACATGTGTGCGCCTCTACTACGACATGTGCGCGCCTCTACATCGACCAGTATGTACGTACACGTTCGCGACCAGAATGACAACGCTACGTACACTTCGACCAGGTGTGTCCCGACTGTCAGGCACTTCCTTGCCTGCGAAGATGTAGCTGGTGGGTCCCAGCAGTCAGGGGGGCGAATCGTTTTATTTTATTTTTGCCCGGACGCACTTCCTTGCGTGCGAAGATGTAGCTAGTGGGTCCCAGCAGTCAAGGGGACGAATCATTTTTTTTGCCCGGACGCACTTCCTTGCGTGCGAAGATGTAGCTGGTGGGTCCCAGCAGTCAGGGGGAAACGTTTTTTTCATGAAATACGGTGGCCCGTCCGGTGGGTTCCCGCTGTCAGGTGGAGGAATAATTATTTTGCGTGTAATAAGGAGGCACTTCCTTGCGACCGCCGTGGACCCAGCTGTCAGCCTCTCCACGCACAATACTCTTTCGATGGAAGTCGGTCGTTGACCACATTGACCACGCCGCGCCGAGAGCACCACGGCGGTGGACGACGGCGAGGCCTAGGAAGGGGACGATGCGGAGCCGGGGAAGATGCGGCGGTGGATGCCCACGCGAAGAGGAGTACGAGGGTGAGGCTGCCGTCGCCACAGAATAACAGGGGGTGTGGGTGAGTAGAGGGATGGCCTGGCCAGCGGTGGGAGTAGTAGGGGCGGTGAGGCCTCTACGGCATCAGAGCCGGCTACGGGAGGCAGGAGCACGCGGCACGACCGACACTACTTTGGGCGGCTGGAGCACGAAGACCAGAGGTTGAAGAAGCACTACGGCTGTTGGATGGACATCGTGCGGTCACTGGAGCTAGAGTCGTTCATATTGACTAAGTTGACGAAGCCCTTCGTCCCCGTAAACTTAGTAGGCCCACAAGTCAGCCCCCCACCAAGGTGAGTCCCAGCTAGCAGGGGGAGTATTCATTTTTTTGTGCGTAATAAGGAGGCATTTCCGGTGGGTCCGAGCTGACAGCGGGGGGAACATTTTTTTTGCAAAATAAAGAGACCCTTCTGGTGGGTCCCAGCTATCAGGTGGAGGAATCATTATTTTGCGCGTAATAAGGAGGCTTTTTCCTGTGTGGCCCCCTACTGTCAGCCTCTTCCGATGGCTGTTGTTTGTTAACCATGTTGACCTCGCTGCGCCGAGAGCACAAACGCGGTGGACGAGGGCGGGGCCCAGGAGGAGAACCACCCGGAGCCGGCGAAGCCACCGCAGCGGATGCCCACGCTGAGGGGAGAATGAGCGATGACTGGTCGGCTGTGGGGTGAGGCTGACGTCGCCGAAAAATAACAGGATGTGTGGGTGGTTAGAGGGATGGCCTGGCGGCAGCACAGCCAGCCACGGGAGGAGGGAGCAGGCAGTCCCGCCGGCGCTGGTTTGGGCTGCTGGAGCAGGAAGATCAGAGATTGAAGAAGCATAGCGGTCGTTGGATGGACATCCAATAGTCACTGCTGTGTGTTGACTAAGTTGACAAAGCCTTGCGTACGCGTCAAAAAAAAATTTAGGACATCGTCATCGTCAACCTAGTAGGCCCAGATGTCAGCCTCCAAATCTGTGGAAAACAGCATACAACCCATTAGCCATTATTTTCAATATTTTACAACCCATTTGCTAATTCTTAAGGATATTTGAAGCCCATATTCTTTTTATTAGCATTACAGACCATATATTCTGGGCACTGCTAAAAAATTCAACTAAATTTTGCATATTTCGGTGGGGTCCGAACTCTTTTAATCACGAAATTTCGAGTCACGTTAAAAATAGTTTTCAAAAAATTATATCAAAATAAAATTCAAAAAACAATTCTCCGCAAAAAAAATGAATGAAATTTAGCATCTTAACTAGCAAGATGCCCGTTCGTTGCACGGAACATGAATATGCATTTGTATGAGTAGTTTATCTTGTGGGTGAAAAGATGATATTTTAATGTAATTGGCAGTTGGCTTTGGTTTTTATAAGAGTGGAGAGTAGAGAAATCCTGAAAAAAAATGATATTTTAATGCAATTGCCGGTTGGCTTTGGTTTAAAAATTTACAGCCCATTTCTTACAACTTATAGCCCGTTTTCTGGGGAAGCCCATTTCTTATCCCTCCTCGTCTTGAAAGATTTGCAGCCCAGCAGGGCTGAGAAAAGCAAGTAGGCCTCGATTTTGGTATTCTCCAAAAAAAGAACTGGGCTAGCCAATTTCAGAAAGAAAAAAATATCAACTGGGCTCGTCATGTGCTTAATAAAAGCGTAAGCGTGGGCTAGACGGGCCACAGCCCCCGCACAGCGCGCAGTTGAGCTCCGTCTCTGAAACTGAAAAACAACTGGGCGAGCTGCTGGGTCCCTAGTGTTATCCGCTCGTTGTGTAATTTTCTCGTTTATTGACTACATTGACAATGGCGTGGAACCTAGTTGTCAAACAATTAGGAGGAAGTATTGGTTTGGCTTGTAATAACGAGGCAACTGCTTGCGAAATGCAATGACCCTGGTGGGTCCCTACTGTCAGCCTCTCCACGTATAGTCATCTCCTGATTCCTCTTGGTTGTTGACCATGTTGACAACACCAGACGGCGGCGAGCACATCGAGCTAACCAAGGCGAAGAACGACGGCAAGGCCTCGGACGAGAACGAACAACAACCATGGAAGATGCGGCAGTGTAGTGGCAGGTGGAGGGGAGTATGAGGGCAACAACATGCAAGTCAAGCATACAATTGGTACAAAAAGCCCAAGGATTAATTGTTCATTAAATTTTTAGACAAAACCCAGATTGAACATGACAGTAACATCTAGCCCAACCACTCTTTTTTGCAGTCACAAACAAATGGATCGGTCTGATCCATAAAATCAACATCCTGTGCAAAAAAAATATTTTAGGATGTCTACAACTTGTTGTAAATAGAAGCCGAGCACGTTTAGAAGCCCATTTGTCCACCTGAAACTTCTTTTTTTGCTGTTCAACATGTTCGTCCGTGAGAAATCTCTTGCTGTAAAAATTAAGCCTCATGGACAATAGTAACCTCGCATTCAATAGGAAGAATGTGACAAAGCTTCTGTTTGCCTGGTTGGATGCATATCGTGCCATCGTTATTGTCCTCAAACGAATGTCATGAGAACTGAGAAAATCCTTGTGCTTATTACACCAATGATTGGTTATATGTTTTTCTCCATGTGGTTCTGCCTAAGTAGACATGAAGATTGAAAACAGTTAAGGTCTGTAAAAAGAGTATGTCGAAAGAACGACAGCTGAACAGTTAATTCTAGTACAATATATACGGGCTTTCAATGTGCATGAAATCATCACCTCTGTGTATAAATTCTCCAGTGATTGAAAGCATCAGAGCAAGCCAATAATTATGTCCAGATCAAAACTATACGTTCTGATATATATGATCTTGACAGAATCCAGCAGCATTGATAAGCTATCAATGGACGAACTCTTCATTGAGCATATAACATAATATTAGTACCCAAAGTGTACTCCAAGATGATATAAAACTTATGCACACAAATGAAAAATGCAGCATATGATTACAAATGTGTAGATGATAATGTACGGTACCTGAAAAGGTGAGGAGCCAAACACCAACTCCTTGTGATTATTAAATGGGTCACGAATTACACCCAAGGTCTCCAGTTTGGGCGTAGAGACGACAGTTATTTCTGAAGGTGTATAACAATTATCAAGGAGCAACCTTTCAAGTGAAGGGGCATCTTCGGTGATGAGCTACTGTCCTTCAAAACAAATTCCAATGCTTTTAAGGTGAGGCGACTTTATTTGGAGACAATTGATACCGATTTCTATTCCCAAAACAATCAGCAAGCGCTCTAGGGTAGGGAAACTGGAGTGGATGATGCTGTGCAGTGAGGCCTCCGACAGATAAACCACCACAAGCGAAAGTTTTTTTAGTAGTGGGAGTCGAAGCATTTGTACCAGATCGTCTGGTAGATGGCACCGGGCGAAGGTGGCGGTGTGGAGAGAGGAGGAAAACCGTGAGATGGACAATGGTGGTGTGGGCACGAATTGTTGGTATGTTCGTGGTATGAAACTTTCGTGGTAATGGTAGAACTCAAACTGCTGGAGTTTTTCGAATTTAGGGGATGTCAGCCAAGCGTCCACCTTGCCGGGTATGGACAGCAGGTAGCTTGTAGGGATGCCGAGGCATTGAACGGGGCCCTGCTAGTGAGAAGAGACGATGGCTCTGATGACATCAAATTCAGGAAGGACAGATATCTGATGACAGTCGAGATTGAGGGGCGCGGTGCGCCATAGAGGGTGCCATCGAGTTGAGAGGACTTGTGTGCGGCAGCAATCCTTGGTGGGGAGAAGCGAGATGATCTCCTCAAGGATGACGGCTAGGAGATCGCTGATGAGGTC
>NC_057795.1:390213376-390216254 GCF_018294505.1 Triticum aestivum | reverse complement strand
GGCATCGCCGCTGGCGGGAGCCTCATCTTCTTGGCGCTGGGGCCAGCCGACTCCATTTTCCTTGTGGGCGTCGCACCGAGCTCACGGGTTTGAGCAGAGTAGCCAGAGATGAGCCTAGTGGTAGTGCGAGTGGGGAAGAAGGAGGGCTGGGGATTTCTGTAGGAGTGGAAGAAGAGGAGCAGGCGTTTTCTGTACGAGTGAGGAAGAAGGTGAGCGGGGTTTTCTGGACGAGTGAGGAAGATTGGGGAGCGGGGGGAATTGGGTGGGGAGACGGAAGCGGGAGAGCGAGCTGTTCATGTTTATAAGGCCCGTTGCACTAACTACTCGCTTTTTCCCAAGAACCGCTCTCTTCTTTTGCGTTGGTGCATGACTGGCCATGCATGCAGGATGCATGTGCCCGCCGGCCACTGCATGCGCCTGATTTGTTACTAGGCCTATTTAATAGGGTGGTTATGGAGTAAATTAAGGAGATTTATTTTCTCTATGTGCATCCACCAAATTAGAGGATGCGGTACTGGATGCAGACACTCACATTAAACTAACATTCAGAAGAACAAAAGTTCAGCATGTCTATGCATGTCAATGATTCACCATACTATAACCAATATACAAAACTGTGAGAAGGTGTGGAAATAAAGAAAATCGGTCGATGCTTCTCTGAGCAAAGGGCCTCCCTGCGCACGCATTAATTTCCTGGGCATGCTTGTTTCTTCTCAATGTTGCGAGCACTTTGAGCATGTTGGCAACTCCACAGCTAGCTAGCTGCCTCATCTTGCAATTGATGCTGACACATTTGCAGCAAACACATGAGGCAATAGATATGACTCAACATGGGTCCATATTGTGCAGTTCCCCTGATATCATATTCATTGTCCTGAATCTGAAAAGATAGGAAAACAGTAGCTATGCTTAAACGGTGTTGCAAAACAGTAGCACATATCAATAGCTCGGCATGACAAAACACGATCATCTGGACGAAGGGGATACTGACCTGCCTGAGGAAGATTACATATAATTTCATAAGTCCTTGGTTGATTTCCACCTTCGGCTGCACTGCTTGTTTGCTCCTCCACACATGACAGGATCGTTCCACACTGCATTCAGCAAGTCAACGTACGAATAAGCTAATTTCATCTTGCAGTGGTCATTGTACCTAGTTACGAATGTAGGAATACCTGGAGCACCATGAGGTTAGCTGACAGCAGGTAGATGCAGCCATATAAATTTTGTGTGGTGCTACCAAAATTGAGGTTTGTATCCCTTCCCGTTATGAGAATTCTTTTTGAAGTTGGTAGAATGCGACGGCTTGTTCTTTGCATCAAACTTGCCTTTCCCCTGAGATTTGTTCTTGTTGTTTTGGGGCTGGTTGGGCTGGAAGTTCTTCTCGTGTACCATGTGGGCACTAGAAGCTCCCTCGGCGACCCGAGCACGTGTGTCTTTTGCTCTCGCCTTCTCCTCAAAATCAAGAGTGCCAATGAGATCCAAAACAAAAAACTCATGTCTCTTGTTTTTCAGAGAAGTAGCAAAATCATTCCATGAAGGTGGAAGCTTGGCAATGATGGTCCCAACAACAAATTTGCCCGGCAACACACACTTAAAGTACTCAAGTTCCTTAGAGAGTGACTGTATCTCATGAGTCTGCTGAACAACAAAGCGCTCATCAGTCATCTTGTAGTCACAGAATTGCTCCATGACGTACAACTCGTTGCCAGCGCCCGAGGGCCCAAACGTGGCCTCGAGCACAGCCCTCATATCTTTGCTGCTGTCAAACAACATATACGAATCCACAATGGAATCGTCAAGAACACTCAGCAGGGCGGCTTTGAAGAGGGTATCCATGTTCTGAAAAGCTTCCTGCTATGTAGGATTAAGATCGCCCTCAGGCTTACCCTTAGTGGCGTCATAGCAGTACATGATCTAAAACCAATATACTGCTCTTGTGCGCCACCTTTTATATTGCACCCCCTTAAAAGTAGGCGACTTCAAAAGCGCAGCAAAACCACTCGGAGTAAATTGCCTGTGATCAGGTTTTTGGATTGGATTGTTTAATATATGAGCAATTTAGTATGAGATTTAATCCGAATTAGCAGTAAATAGATCATGACGATAATTGCAAACATCAAAGTAATGATGCGGAATAAACCAGGAGGACAGAATCACATACTGTACAGCAGGAGCAGAACCGATGTGGTTGATGTTGTCACTCATGTCGTTGATGAAGAGGTTACCGAGGTCGGGGAAGAAGGCTGTCGTTGAGGAAGTTGTCGCTGGCAGCAGTCACAGGAGTGTGCTCCCCAAAAACCTGATCGCCCCTCTCCCGTACAGGATCACGAAAGGCGGGGTTCGGAGGGCTGCTGTCCCTTCTCGCGGTGCACGCTGGAAGGAGGGCTGGAGAAGAATTGCGTGGCGGCGCTAAGATCTAGAACGGTGCGAAACCATATGATACAGCGGTGGCTAGGGTAGAGCATGTCAGGTCGGAGTATAATAGTAGGCCTTTGGCCCCCAAACCCCACGTCCAAGTCAATAATAGCTCAAAAAAAGTCAATAATAGCCCCACCAAGGTTTGTCTCAAAAAAACCCGGAGTAATTAAGGCATCCGTTAGTCCCTTTAGTATAAATACAATATCATTAATAATGGCCCCACCCTTTGTCTCACAAAGTAGAGTATGTTGGAGTACAACCGGCTACACGTTTACAATCCGCTTCTCTTCTCTCTCCTCTTCTCTCTCCTTCAACTAATCACAAATACTATATTTAAATCCTTATAGCCTGCTTATGTCATCTAATTATAGTACTTACTCTAAGAGTTACTATCCACTGTGTAGTCTGAAATGTCGGGCGTGCAGCGGGCGGTGCCCTCGGTCGGCGTGCCGCTTTA
>NC_057795.1:390211372-390213175 GCF_018294505.1 Triticum aestivum | reverse complement strand
TGACACTGGGGGTTAAGCGCGCACGGGAGGGGGGAGGGGTTTTTGTTGGGCCAAGAAGGTGAGAAGCCAACTTGGGATCGGTCCGAATGGGGAAATATCATGTGCTCCCATACTCTGCATATGACACTAGTCTATGTTACTACTCCCTCCTTTCCGGTTTATAGAGATGTTTAGAGTAACATAGTAATATGTTACGGTACAAGTTACTCCCCACTATGACCAGCCTTGGCCTCTCCCAGTGCTCCACCATGTATAGCTGCTAGGCCTGCCACGTAGGCATAAAATATGATGTGGCACCAATAAACTAAGCACCTATGCATTGAACACTTGAGTTACTAAGCCATTTAATGCACTTAGCACCTCATCTAAAGAGCATTAATAGTATAGCCAGCTGCTGGCTATAAGCCTACAACCCATCTTATCGTCAACATGTACAAAGTGCCTAGGAGCACGTGCTAGAGTTGGCTCTTCATGAAGAGCCCGCTTACCTTCTCTCTCCTCTTCTCTTTCCTCCAACTAAGGCTGGTCATAATGGTAGTATCATAGCTCGTATCATGCATGCCAACTAGGCAATTTTGACGAGGTGTCATAGCATTAAATGAAGAAAGAAAGAGTGGAGTATCATATCATGATACCGTATCATAATAAATGCTATGCTACTTTGTGTCATGCATGACAATAAATAGAGTACTACATGATACTACTATATGATACTATGCATTACAGAGGTAGTATCATACATTAGTATCATATGCATGATACTAGTATATGATACTCCCCATTACAACCAGCCTAAGCAGAAATATACTACTGTTTATTCCTTATAGCCCGCCGACTTAGCTCTATTGTACTTGCTCTAAGCACATCTAAGCACTTGCTAGCACCCCCTTGACCGTGGACCTTGACGGTGTACGTCACCTTGTGTCTCATAATTTTCCTCGTCATCATCTAAGTCCTAGAAGATCTCACCCACATCATCATTAGCATGCAGCCGCCTTGATAGACAACGTGCACAGAAGGAGTAGAGGCGACTGGGGACGCACCACCACCATGTCGTGGGCACTCCGTATGTGCTCGTGTGCGTGCAGCATGCGTGTTTTTCCATCGGTGCTAGCTCTAAGGCCGAGGCTACGGTTGTCTTCGTCTCCGACTAGTAGTTGAGCAACGACGGCAAAGAGGTGCTGCAAGAGATGCGTATGCGCCGTTGTGTGCGAGCTTCGCCGTAGCACGACGAACAGGACGTCGCCGCGGATGGCGCACGCCTCCATGCAGCCGAGTGTGTGCGCATGCATGTGTTATTCACGTGCATTCTGCGACCGAGCGTGTGTGCATGCACGTCTTGTGTACGTGCGTTGTGTGCTCCATGCTGTGCACGTATGTGCATGAGTTGGATTGAATGGAGTTAGTGCGTTGGCTTGTGTACATATTTTAGAGTGTAGATTCACTCATTTTGTTTCGTATGTAGTCCCTTATTGAAATATCTAAAAAGACTTATATTTGGGAACAGAGGGAGTATAAAACATCTTCAACTTAGCATCCTGATGTACCGTTTCTAGTGGTTAGCGAAAAGTTCATGTTCTTTTAGTTGTTTATAGGTGGGCAGGCAGCAAAAACAGGGGAAAACGCGCAAGGTTCCTTGCAGACGCTCCACCGCAAGGTTCCTTGCTCCTCCTCGGTCGTCGGGAATCTATGCTCTTCAACTCTTTTCTTTTACGTGAGCTTTGTTCATCCTTTTCCCAACACGCGAGACATCTAGCATCAAGGTGCACGTGTCATGCAAGAAAATGGAGATAATCAAATAAG